>NW_004444050.1:3883131-3890833 GCF_000243295.1 Trichechus manatus latirostris | reverse complement strand
TTTCTATTTCCCTTCAGACTGACTTTCTTTTTAGAAATTGATTGATATTGTTATGATTTGCAAAACCAACTTGCTTGTTGAGAAGTGGTGCTATTGTATCAATTATGTTCATATCTCCAAATATGGGAGTTGAACAATGTCACAAAGAAATAAAATGTACATTTTATAAATTTTGTATACAATAACAATTATATTTTCCTTTTCATTTCAGACCAATCGAGTATAATCCCACATTCAGTTCTCTCTCATTGGCCACATAAGAATATGCCAGCAGCACTATAATCATGTAACTCATGACGTATCTGGTCCTGTCCTGTGCAAAGCGAACCAAAACGTGTCTATAGATTGAACATACCCTTGTATTTGCATCATGCTCTTTGTGATCACTCTCGGTCCCCTTGGGTATCAGCAGTAGCCCAATGAACTGTGAAGACCCAGCATCAAAGGATGGAAAGTGAGTGTGCAAGTTTTTAAGTATTATTTCACAATGAAAAACACACGTGGAGGTTTGTGAAGGGCCTGCAACAAACATCGTATGACAAATGAATGAAATTATTTCTGACTGCCTGGTTAAGTACTATCTCTTTTGAGTATCTCAGACCTGAAGAACAAAATTACAGGTTCCAAATCAATTTTTTTTTACTTACTAATTTTCAAGTATAAATTTTTGTGCTAACATCCAAAATTGAAAGTAAATTTTATTTTATAAATTTTACTTGTCTTCTAAATTTTGTTTCCAATTATTCAAACTCACTTGCTATGGTAGAAGCAAATTTAAAAAGTAACAATTTTATATTCAGGTAAAACGAAATGGCAACAACTAAGTGTTTCTAATATACATTGGGTAGCCCACGCTGAAGCAATGCTGCAACCCTGGAGTCGTACACTCAGATTCTAGATGTATTAGGAAATATTGCTGAAGATCAGGCACAAAAAATGCTAATATTATAATCGCATTTAAAAATAAGTTACACCATGGATAGCTAAGACACACATGCACGCACACAGAAAGAGAAGCTGAAAACATTGCCAACAAAATGCAAACACTAGCGTATGTCTTTATGTTGGTTTTGTGGAATAATATATGGCAACATTTTCATCAGATGAGTCAAGCTCTCCAAGATTCAGAAGTAAATTTAAAGACATGGATAGCTCTCTACCAGTCATTAACAGGGTATTTAAACACTTCAAGAGAAGATTTTGAAAACACAACAAAACAAACACTGTCAAATACTGATTATCAAGCAGTTCACCGTCACAGAAGTGTTAGAAAGAAACAAGTACGTGATGGAAGTGCTCCAGAAGTATTGAGTGCCAGAGCTCAATTTCACATAACCACATACTACACCATCATTGACGCACTTGAATCTGGCATGACAAGAACGGTGAGAGTGTATGAAGTTCTTTCAAATAGATTTTTCTTCTTAAACAATGTGGATATACCCGATGAAGAATACATGAAAGCATCCAAGAAATGAATACAGGCTTCTCCCAATGACTCACGTACAAATCTTTACGGTTTGTGCAACAATTTTATTCTTACATGAGAACTAACTTTACAGATTCAGAAAAGACAAATTTTACTCATGTAAGCACGTATGATTCCATAATAGAAGATAAAATACAACGCGTATTTCCCAATGTTGAAATTACTTTACACATATTCCTAACTGTAATGATCACAAAATCAATCTCTTTGTCGCTAAAGAGATTCAAAAACCCTTAGCTACAACAAGTCAAGAAAGACTCAGTTCACTATTCTTATTACGTATGGAAGTAGATATTGTTAGGCAGCTTAACTGTGATGAAATCGTTGAAGATTTGTAAGAGCAAAGGTAGAAACAATTTTTTTAAAATCATATTATGTTAGAGATAAAAGATGTATCTAAAATAAAATATAGCAGTTTGTTGTAATATTTGTTTTCTGATCATTAAATTTTCTTTATGATATCTTTTCATTTGCTCATTTCTAATTACAGCATTTATTACAAAGCAAGCATCAAAATTGAAGTATGAGCTTTTTAAAGCAAAATTGGTGAAAGCCAATTTTTTGTTGAGAGAGTTGAAGGGAATTTTACATTGATTGTTGAAACAACTAAGTTCACTGGCTCTTTTTCTTTGTTGTAGAATATGTGAGATATGCTTTTTTGTAGAAAATGTGGTATATAGTAAAAATCTTAGTACCCTTATCCACTAAAAATTTTATAATCCTATTCATCTCATTCTGCTAAAATGGCATATACCAGTTTTGCATTCAATTGCTAATATGATAATTGCATTTAAAAAGAAGTTACGTCATGGATAGCTAAGACACATATGCACGCACACACACACATATGTCACATTTCCCATTTGAATGTGTGCGTAAGCAGAAGAGGGGACATCACAGATCATCAGTGTTTAGGGCCCTCACATGCGTTAGTTCAGCCCTGGCAGCAGTACATGGACAGGGAACTTTCAGAAATTCAAGCTGGATTCAGAAGAGGACAGGGAATGAGGGATATCATTGCTGATGTCGGATGGATCTTGGCTAAAAGCAGAGAATACCAGAAAGATGTTTTCCTGTGTTTTATTGACTATGCAAAGGCATTCAACTGTGTAGATCCTAACAAATTATAGATAACACTGATAACATTGTGAAGAATGGGAATTCCTGAACACTTAAATGTGCTCATGCAGAACCTGTACATAGACCAAGAGGCAGTTGTTCCGGCAGAACCAGGGGATACTGCATGGTTTAAAACCAGGAAAGGTATGCGTCGGGGTTGTATGCCTTCACCATACTTATTCAATCTGTATGCTAAGCAAATAATCCAAGAAGCCAGACTATATGAAGAAGAACACGGCATCAAGATTGAAGGAAGACTCATTAACAGCCTGCGATATGCAGATGACACAATCTTGCTTACTGAAAGTGAAGAGGGCTTGAAGCACTCACTGATGGTGATCAAAGACCACAGGCTTCAGTATGGATTACACCTCATCATAAAAAAAACAAAAAGCCCTACGAATGGACCAATAAGCAACATTGCGATAAACGGAGAAAATACTGAATTTGTCAAAGATTTCATTTTACTTAATCCATAATCAATACCCATGGAAACAGCAGTCAAGAAAGCAAATGATGTATTATTACATTGGGGAAATCTGCTGCAAAAGACCTCTTTAAAATGTTGAAAAGCAAAGATGTCACTTTGAGGACTAAGGTGTGCCTGATCCAAGCCTTGGTATCTTCAGCCACCTCATATGCATGCGAAAGATGGACAATGAATAAAGAAGACGGAAGAAAAAATTGATGTTTTTGAATTATCGTGTTGGGGAAGAATATTGAATATACCATGGACTGCCAGAACAAATCTGTACTGGAAGAGGTACAGCCAGAATGCTCCTTAGAAGTGAGGATGGCAAAACTTCATCTTATATACTTTGCACATGTTATCAGGATGGACCAGTTCCTGGAGAAGGACATAACGCTTGGTAAAGTAGAGAGAGGGTCAGCTAAAAAGAGGAAAACCCTAAACAAGATTGGTTGACACAGCAATGAGCTCAAACATAGTCCTGATTGTGAGGATGGCATAGGACCGGGTACTGTTTTGTTCTGTTGTACATAGAGTTGCTATGAGTTGGAACCGGCACCTAACAACACCTGGACAGCACCTAACAACATTAACAACAACAACCGTATATATTTTTATGTATGCTTCAGTGGTTTTGCTCCTCTTGAGAACCCAGCCTAAGATGTATACCAATTTCCAATTTCCAATTAGATTTATATAGTTACCTTTTTATATTTCCTGACTTTTAAGAATAGGAAACGCTTGAAATTTCAACATTGTGCAACAGGTTGTCAGATTTAGCAGGTGTTCAAAGCAATGATGAAACTCTGTTGAAGGTAAGTATTTTCTAGTTGAATGTTTTTGGTACTTTAAAGAAAGATTGTAACTGGGCACATGCAAGGGCGTGGTGACCACAAATTGCTGTTGACTCAGAGTGAAAGTGTCCAAGGGATAAGAAGCCTTAACTTAAATTCAGAAACAATAAATGGCTCTATTAGTTAAGACAGAGACACTATTAGTAAATATAGCAATGTGAACCTGCCATTTCGAACAAACTTTATTAATTATGTGAGTAAGTAAAGTCAGCCCTCACATGCACATCTACAATTTTCATTGGCCAGATGGGTTACGGTCCTAAGAGCAGACTTTGACTGTAAGTATGGGCGTGTGTATGTCTGTGCATTAACATATGCTCATCATTTAGACATGTGTAGTGCACCCTTTCCTCTGTAAGAAATAACTTGTGAGTAGTCAAAATTTGAAGCACATGTTGTTGCCAGAATAAGATAGGGTACCAAGGAAGAATTTGCTAATATGATTAGCAAAGATCTAGGGGTTTCTAAGCAATTCTATTATATGTAGACATTCTGGTAGAAAAGCATGAAAATTGACGAATGTTTTTGATTTAGAAGTATAATACTCTAATTACAGTGCAGAAGCAAGTTATAAATCTATTGAGAATTAGAAATCGCAGAATGTATCGCATTTTGAGGCATCTCAACCACACTTAAACATAGTGGATTAGGAATGTTCTGCAAGGGACTGGTAAACTATCTAGCTTAAGAATCAAGGAGATTTGGAGTGCTCCTCTCCCCATCCCACATGTGTTAATTCTGGCCAATATTATCATTGACATGTTCTGTAAGTTTCACTGATTTGGGAGGCCTGGGTTACAATTGAAAATGTTTTTATTTAAACCAGGTTTAGTAACTGAATCCTTGCAGCTTTGCCTGAAATTTACCATACAAGTATGAAAGAAAGATACCTACAAGTATTTGTTTTATTTAGAATTTAGACAACAAGCTTCCAAAAGAATTATAAACATGGGAAATTGGTGGAGGTAGCAGCGTTCCTTGAGGAACTAGGCATATAAAAATGATCTGTAAACCATTTCTTGAAGGAGCAATTTGAAGACTGAGTAAAGGGTAGAATTGAAGGCGCTTAAATGCACTGGTTCTTGTACTTTTCCTGTAAAGCCGACCTAAATCATTTCCACTGACCGTTATGTCCCTCCAAGATAAGCAAAGAGATTGACACTGTGCTGGTTGCCTGGGTTAATACACTCATGTAACTGGTTGTTATGGAGGATGAGAGACACTGGTCGATTGGTGAAAGAAGTCTTCTACATTTTTTTCACTTGACTTGAAGGATTGCCAAGGAGGCCTCATCATGTATATTATCTCAAGAATCGGGCAGATGGCTGCCATAGGACATGATCATTTACAGAGTTTTTTGCTATAGGTAGCAGAAGCTAAATACTTTTACAGGAACCATTTATGTATACAGTAGAAACTGTTCTTTGAGAAGCAGTGGAGTCCTGGGCCTGAAAAATCATTCCAGTTCCATCTCCCATGTGGTTCCCTGAAGCAGAATTTTAACATTCCATGAAAAATTGTTTGAGTTTGAAGAATAAGTCATCGAAGATGACGATCAGGAGAAATGCTGCCTTAGATCCTGGAAATGAGTTCATATCCCGTTTTCTTTTGTTCCCTTGTCACACTGTCTTTCTTTTTCTTTTCTTTATCTCTCTCTTTTATTTTTGACATTTTCATTTTAAAGGTTTGGTGCATCATTTCCCCTAAATTATATAATAATGATGACTCTACTAGTAAGGCTAGCTCAGTCTCACCCTCGGGAAAAAAAGTATCATGAGTTTGTTGTGTACCCACCCACATTCACATCATCAGAGATCTTGCCCCATAGCCCATTATCACCTCTTCGACCTCATTTTTTTTCCTCAGTTAAAGTAATTTTCTGTTGCCTGGACTATGAAGACTTTCTAATCCATTTACATAAGTTAGTCTTTCCTCTCTGTCATATTGATGTTTAAACCCATTACTTCCCTGCTCGTGCCCTTGGGTTCTCCATCCTCTTGGCCACCTAAACCCCTTTTCTAAAGAGTAGTGCCTTTATGTCTGGATGGATAGACCTCTTTGCACCCCTCCATCCTAAAATGAAAATGAAAACTTCCTCGCCCACCAGCTCAGCTGAATAAACGTTGACACTGAATGGAGTAGACATCGTTGGAGCATGATTGTCCACATATCTAACCACAGTTGGTTCATAGCATCATACAGGGTGAAGGAAGTACATTCATTGTGGTAAGAGAACATTGATGGAGGAAATCATTCTCTCTTTGATTATGAATATTCTCAGGATCTTCTTTCTCTCTCTCTCTTCTGTTTTTCCTAATGGTTGACATAGACTGTGATGCTGAACATCTACTGGTCATTCCTTAATCTTTTCAAAATCAAAGTTCTTGTGAAATAAAATAAGGCAAGGAGTTGTCTAGAAACCTAGCCTCAAAAAAGTGTAAGCCATAAACAGGTAGTGTGCATGACCAGTATTTTCTCATATCTAATTAAATTAAAAACGATAAATCATAGAAGATAATTTTGTCCAGTATATTGCCACAGAAAGCTTGTTTTTTGAGAGTGGGGAGTCTAGGAATGTTTCATTAATATATTTTGCTATAAGCACCCAAGCTCCCAGTGCTTGGCATGATTGAAGGCTAGCGTGTGTGGAGCCAGATCACTACCAGGATCTCAACAAAAGCTGAGCCCTGGCTTACTATGGTGCTATCACTCATTACTGTGGCAGTCTCTTCAGATGGTGAAAAAACACCCTTGCAGAAGATATTCAGGTGGCTAACAGACACATGAAGAATTGTTCACGTTCATTAGCCATTAGATAAAGGCAGATCAAAACTACAATGAGATATCATCTCACCCCAACAAGGCTAGCACTAATCCAAAAAACACAAAATAATAAATGCTGGAGAGGTTGTGGAGAGACTGGAACACTTATACACTGTTGGTGGGAATGTAAAACGGTACAACCACTTTGAAAATTGATTTGGCGCTTCCTTAAAAAGCTAGAAATAGAAATACCATCCTATCCAGCTATCCCGCTCCTTGGAATATATCCTAGAGAAATAAGAGCCATCACACAAATAGATACATGCACACTCATGTTCATTGCAGCACTGTTCACAATAGCAAAAAGATGGAAACAACTTAGATGCCCATCAGTGGACGAATGGGTAAACAAATTATGGTTTATCCACACAATGGAATACTACCCCATGATAAAGAACAACAATGAAGCCATAAAACATAACCTGGAGGAAACTGGAGGTCATTATGCTGAGTGAATTTAGTCAGTCACAGAAGGACAAATACTGTATAAGACCACTATTATAAGAACTCAAGATAAGTTTAAACATGGAAGAAAACATTCTTTGACGGTTACGAGGGTGGGGAGGAAAGGTGAAGGTTATTTACTAATTAGATAGTAGATAAGAATTATCTTAGGTGAAGAAAAGGACAGCACACACTACAGGACAGCACACACTACAGGACAGCACACACTACAGGACAGCACACACTACAGGGGAAGTCAGCACAACTGGACTAAACCAAAGCTAAGAAGTTTTCCTGAATACAATCAAACACTTTGAGAGACAGAGTAGCAGGGGTAGGGGGTCTGGGGACCATGCTTTCAGGGGACATCTAGGTCAGTTGGCATAACAAAGCTTATTAAGAAAACGTTCTGCATCCTACTTTGGTGAGTGGCATCTGGGGTCTTAAAAGCTTGCAAGCGGCCATCTAAGATGCATCAATTGGTCCCAACCACCTGGAGTAAAG
>NW_004444050.1:3850384-3883031 GCF_000243295.1 Trichechus manatus latirostris | reverse complement strand
GAACACCAAAGACACAAGGAAAGTATTAGCCCAAGAGACAGAAAGGGCCACATAAACCAGAGACTTCATCAGCCTGAGACCAGAAGAACTGGATGGTGCCTGGCTACCACCAATAACCGCCTGACAGGGAACACAAAAGAGACTCCCTGACGGAGCAGGAGAAAGATGGGGGTGCAGAACTCAAATTCTAGTAAGAAGACCAGACTTAATGGTCTGACTGAGACTGGAGGAACCCCAGAAAGCATGGTCCCTGGATTCTCTATAAGCCCAGAACTAAAACAATTTGCAAGGCCAACTCTTCAGACAGGGATTGGACTGGACTATGGGACATAAAGTGATAATTGTGAGGAGTGTGCCTCTTAGCTCAAGTAGATACAAGAGACCGAAGGGGCAGCTTCTGTCCGGAGGTGAGATGGGAAGGCAGAGAGGGTTAGGAGCTGGCTGAAGGACATGGGGAATCAGGCGTGGAAAGGAGAAGTGTGCTGTCACAGAATGGGGTGAGCAATTAGGGTCACATAACAATGTATGCACAAAATTTTGTATGGGAGGCTAACTTGCAATGTAAACCTCATTTAAGCTACAATAATAATAATAATAATAATAATAAAAACCTTGCTACTTGTAAAGAATCTCAATTATCGTTTTCCTTCTGTAGAGTCTCGTCTTCCTCATTATATATGGGCATATCCACGAAATTAAAGCTCCTGTACTGATTTTTCTCCCTAATTATATAACCTGAGTCTGGTTATGCTGCTTAGTAAGTACAGAGAATAGGGAAATCAGTTACCTCTAAGATGTTAGCCAGGAAGGGAGGGCTCTTTGTCAGATCTCCCTTGAGTGAAATTGTCTCTGCCTGTACAACCCTCTCTTCCCAGTGTGTGCTCTCAGGTAGAAGAGCAGAACACAGATGCTGCTTTGAGCCTTGACTCATGTACTTCTAGCTGAATGGTGGACCATATCCTCTACCCACATTTAAGTCTAAAAGGGGAAATACTAAAACATATCCAAGGAAAATTCTCTAAATTTCTTGGAGTGGCTAGTGCCCTCCTGAAACAATAAAGGAGAAATTGTTCATTAAGTGCCTGGTATGCTCATTGGAACTGGCTCTGATTTTATGGAATGAAAATGGGTGTAGGGAAAAAGCCACAGTCCTCTCTGCCAAGGAGCCGACATGGCTGACCTTTCCAGTCAGCAGATGTGCCAGTTTCCAGTATCTCCACCCAACTGCCACCCGAGTTACAGAAATTACACCATTGGAGTTTAATTCTTTTCAGTCTGGAAAGCTTTCCAACACTGAAACACTCGTACTAACACCTCCCACAATTAAATGTAGATATCCTTGGGGTTGGCCAGTTCAGGGAGAACAAAGACCAATAGCATGGAATTTAGGCCTCCTAAATTATGGATGAGTGAGAATTTTTGATTTTTTTTTTTTTAGTGGTTCAGAGTTTGTCTAGTTAAGTACAGATTTTAAAATACAATTTCTTGTAAGGCAGGACATTACTTTATTTCTGTTTTTTCTGTACAGTGGCCATAATAGGAATGTTTCTGAGATACTATGTAAGTGATTCTTCGGATGCTACAGAAGAAGAGCTTTATGCAAAGCGCTTAAATATCTTTTAATAATTATTCACAAGTGGAGCACATTGAAAGACATTTAAAGTTACTGAAGTTCTTCTTATTTGAAAAATGATTTTGGAGATTTTGTTTTATATGGTGAATTTAATCTGAAATTGAAATTAAAATGTGTGATATTCTATTGATAAGGGTCTGAGTATTGTTAAAATCCATAAACTTATAAGAACGCTCTCTCAGAAAGAGCAGAAACAGAGGGAAACAAGGACAAATGTTGAATGGTTAGGAGAAAATGCAGACCTCTTTTACTTCAATCAATGATATGATGGTGAAAGGCTAGCTTTGTAAAAATTTAGCAGCGTGTATTGCTTACTCTTTGTACTTGGTTTTTTGGGGTACTTGAAGCATATTGCATTCTTGCTAAGTGTTCCAATAAATATTTCACACAATCAGTATTTGAAATGTGAAGATCAATCCTAGAAATTGAGTAAGGGGCTCTGGATATGGGAGATGAAAGGATACCAATAAGCTGTCTGCCTTCTCAAGTCTCTGTTCTCAGTAAATGCTTTGTGCTTTTGTCCACCAGGGGCCACTTCTGGTGACCTACTTATACATTTGGGGTGTGTTAGTAAATGAATGCCAACTGTCAGGCCAACCAAGCTAGAAGATGTGCAAACCCAGAGGTCTCTCTGGTAGCACCGGCAGACAATGCCTGCCTTATAGAAGTGTGCCTGCCGGAATAAGAGGACTTTGGTGATTATTCTCTATCAGACATAGTCCTTCTTGAATGTATCTAAAGTTCAGAGAAAATGTGCCTACAACAGGAACCCTGAATCCACTCAGGAAATGTGGTGGTAATATGTGAGACATATTCTTGGTCTTGAGCCAGCATCAGAGGCACAGTAACACCAGGGACTTAAAGGTTGAAAATGTGGTTTCAATAAGAATGTTCTCAAGGAAATGTGTGCGTTGTAGATAATTTAGATCTAAGTGGAGACTTGCACAGACCTATATAAAGCCCTAGGATGGATATCTGTGATCTGTATAACCTAAAAGCAATGGATTGAGGAAAAGGCTCATATTCCTTCCTAGACCATCTACCTCATTACTCCATGTTATGTGCTGCCAGATATTGTGGTTTCTCTGGGAAATCTTATTTTTGCTGAGAGTCTGCCTGGGACAAATTATAATACAGATATCAAAAAAACTGGAATCATGAATTTTTTAACTACTAGGAAGCTTTAGAGTATATGTAGACCATAAATTATTTTATAAACACACACACACGCTCACTTATATACCACGCTCACTCACACTTCACTTATGTACCACAAATCAATCAATAGGCTCCTCTCTTGGAGAGAATAATAAAGATCAACCTAAATCTTCTGGAGGAGCAGACATTTTTTCATTCAAAATGTATGTCACATAGACACCATTTTCTGTGCGCAGAGCTTTCACAGTTGTAAAAACACAAATGCAAAACAAACAAACAAAAAAACAGCTGGTTTTTGGGTGGAGTTCCTGGGTGGCACAAATGATTAAGCTCTTAGATACTAACTGAAAGGTTGGCTGTTCAAATCCATCCAGAGATGCCTCAGATGAAAGACCTGACAGTCTACTTTCGAAAGGCCATAGCCATTGAAAACCCTATGGAATGCAGTTCTACCCTGAAACACATGGGGTTTCCATAGGTCGGAATTGACTCGATGGCAAATAACAACAATAGCATACAGCAAAGTAGGGCAAGGAATAACAATCTCAGTCCGAGCGAGGTACATGCACATACTCTATGAACTTTCTTGCCATTTCTTTGTGAGTTTAGGTTTGGCACCTGTGATTAGAGAACTCAATGTTTTTTTGAGGATAAGGGGGAGGTAAGGGATTCTAGTCATAGCTAGAAGATTGACTCCAGAGCATTTTAGATGTGTTGAATTTCAGCAAGTTCATAGAATAAGATTAGATCCTCTACAAGTATCCAAAGGTTTATGAACGCAAAGCTCATCTGAACTCTCTAAACCTATGGAGTTTGCCAAGTTGGCTTGAATAACTGACAGGATTGGGCTTTTTCCCAAGCCTTCCATCACTTCCACTTTGGTCCCTGCCAGAATCAAACAAGAAAAGCTCTTTCTTGTCATGCTTTGACACCCCCAGTTTTAGTCCCTGCTGTAAGCTCTGCATCCAAATATTTCACCATATCAACTGAAGGTTGATAATATACATGGTCAGAGGTTCAAAGGGTGGCTAAGAGCCTGAAAACGGGTCACTCGACCTTACATAAATAATACACTCCTATAATAAATGAAAAAGTGACTGATTACAGGCCCAGGCCTGTTAGCAGTGCTTTTCCTATTGCCTGGCTGTCTCTGGTAGCACAGTTCTGGGGTCGTGGTCAGTTTAATTGGCACGCTCTAAGGCTACAGAAACAAACAGATGCAGCCCTGGAGGTGCTCACTTCTCTGTGCTAAGAAATTCGGAAGACAGCTACCTAGCCAACCGACTGGAAGAGATCCATATTTGCACCCACTCCAAAGAAAGGTGATCCAACAGATGTGGAAATTATTGAACAATATCATTAATATCATACTCAAGGAAAATTTTGCTGAAGACAAGTCAAAAGCCGTTGTAGCAGTATATTGACAGGGAACTGCCAGAAATCCAAGCCAGAGTCAGAAGAGGCCATGGAAAGATGGATATCATTGCTGATGTCAGATGGATCTTGGCTGAAAGCAGAGAATACCAGAAAGATATTTACCTGTGTTTTATTGACTATGCAAAGATATTCATCTGTGTGGATCATAATACATTATGGATAACATCGGGAAGAATGGGAATCTCAGAACCCTTCCTTGTGCTCATGAGGAACCTGTACGTAAACCAAGAGGGAGTCGTTCAAAAAGAACAAGGGGATGCGTCGTGGCTTAAAATCAGGAAAAGCGTGAGTCTGGGTCGTATCATTTCACCAAATTTATTCAGTCTGTATGCTGAGCAAATAATCCCAGAAGCTAGACTATATGAAGAAGATGACATCAAGATTGGAAGAAGACTCATTAACAACCTGTGTTATGCAGATGACACAAGCTTGCTTGCTGAAAGCAGAGGATTTAAAACACTTATGGATGAAGATCAAAGACTACAGCCTTCAGTATGGATTGCACCTGAACATAAGAAAACAAAAATACTCACAACTGGACCAATAGCAATATTATGATAAAACGGAGAAAAGACTGACGTTATCAAAGATTTTATTTTACTTGGACCCACAATCAAGCCAATGGAAGTAACAGTAAAAAAATCAGCGGGCGTATTGCTTTGGGTAAATCAGCTGCAAAAGACCTCTTTCAAGTGTTGAAAAGCAAAGATGTCACTTTGAGGACTAATGTGCTCCTGACCCAAGTCATAATATTTTCGATTGTCTCAAATACATGCAAAAACTGGACAATGAATGAGGAAGACTGAAGAAGAGTTGATGCCTTTGAATGATGGTGTTGGCAAAGAATTTTAAATATACCAGAATATACCAGAAGAACGAACAAACCTGTCTTGGAAGAAGTATAGCCAGAAGGCTCCTTAGAAGCAAGGATGGAGAAACTTCATCTCATGTACTTAGAGTATGTTATCAGGAGGGATCAATCCCTGGAGAAGGGTATCATGCTTGGTAAAGTAGAGTGTCAGCGAAAGAGCAGAAGACCCTCAAGTAGATGGATTGACACAGTGGCTGCAATGATGGGCTCAAGCATAGTAATAATTGTGAGAATATTGCAGGACTGGGCAGTGTTTCGTTCTGTTATTTATAGGATCACTGTGAGTCAGAACCAACTCAAGGGCACCTAACAATGTAACAACAGTAAGGCTTCAGAAAATGGTATCTGCAATTTAAAAATTCCTTGTATGATAACCCTACAGAGTACAGCTCTACTTTAACACAGATGGAGTTGCCATGAGTCAGAATTAACTCAATAGCAACTGATTTGGGTTTTTTGGTTTTAAGACTAAAGAAAATGGCATATATTTTGAAAATTCCTTCCATGATAAAAGAAAAAGGAAAGACAAGAAAAAGCATCCTGCAATTTATTAGGGTACAATATATATAGCTAGCCAGGCATGCTCATTGGTGGTTCAGTGGTAGAATTGTCATTTTCCATGTGGGAGATCCAAGATGGTTTCCCAGCCAATACATTTCATGTGCAGCCACCATACGTCTGCCAGTAGAGGCTTGCATGTTGCTATGATGCTAAACAGTTTTCAGCGGAGCTTCGAGACTAAGACTAGGAAGAAAGGCCTGGTGATCTACTTCTGAAAGTCAGCCAATGAAAACCCCATGGATCACAATGGCCAATCTGCAATTAATCATAGAGATGGCATAGGACCGGGCAGCATTTTATCATGAGTTGTGGTCCAACTTCAGACAGCTAACAACAACAGGCGTGGTCGTAGGAAATGCTAAAATTTCATTCCTTAATTCAACTTTTAATCTAGTTTATCCACACAGGATTTCTAATGTGCGCTACTGTATTATTTTATTTCCACTTAATACTTGACATTAGTTTATCTAATCTAATAGTTAATTCATAGTTTGGGGCTCTATATTTGTGAATTGTATGAGGTATATATTGTCACCAGTTGCCCCCATCATAAGACTGTTGGACTTAACTTTAACCTTAATTCTCTTATGTTAAAATTAACAGATCTCATTCCTTTTTATGGCTGACTAATATTCCATTGTATGGTCATACCACATTTTGTTTCTCTAGAAATTCTAATACACATTACAGGAGGGATGAACCTTGAAAACATTATGTTGAATGAAATAAGCCAGTTACAAAAGGACAAATATATGATTCCACTTACATGAAATATATAGAACAGGCAACTTTATAGAGGCAGAAAGTAGATTAGAGGTTACCAGGGGCTGTGGGTTGTGGGAAATGATAAGTTTTTGCTTCAGGAGTACTGACTTTTGTTAGGCATGTTGAAAAAGTTTTGGAAATAGATGGTGGTGATAGTTGCACAAAATTGCCAATATAATTAATGCCACTGAGTTGTACACCTAAAAATGGATAAAATGACAAATTTTATGTTATAAATATATAACTAAAATAAAACTAAACTTAAAAAAATTAATAGATCTCAGTTTTACTCAGTAATAATTATAAATGGCTAGCATTTATTACCACCACAAATCTGTCAGTTTGTCATACTGTGGTGGCTTGCTTGTTACTATGAGGCTAAAATCTGTGCCACCGGTATTTCAAATCCCAGCTGGGTCACCCATGAGAGACAAATTTCAGCAGAGCTTCCAGACTAAAACGGACTAGAAGGAAAGGCCTGGCCATCTACAGTGAAAACCCCATGGAGCACAACAGAATGTTGTCTGACATAGTGCTGGAAGACTAGCCCTGTAGGTTAGAAGGCACTCAAAACACACATTGGCCTCCGTAATAATTAATTCAAGCATACGAATGATTGTGAAGACTGCGCAAGACCAGGCAATGTTTCTTTCTATTGTAATGAGGTTGCCATGAGGTGACTTGATGGCAACCAACAACAACCACCACCACAACAAGCATTCTTTAAGAGCAATTAAGTCAGCATGACCATCTCTTGCGTTCTTTGCACCAATCTTGTGAGGCAAGGCTCTTATTATCCCCATCTTACAGATGAAGTAACTCATTCTCCGAGAATTTAACTAATTCCCCAAAAGGCACAGAGTTCTCATGTGATAGAACTGGAGTTTGAACCCAGTCAGTGCACTGAATCAGCTTCAAACTATAGACCACACCTCTTGCTGGAATTTTCTTATTTCAGGGGTAAGCTCTTGGTCAATCCTGAGGCTATTTCCATGGTTCCCCACTCTACATACAAAACAATCTTGCCGGACAGGCCCAAGCATCTGGCCAATGGGAACTGGACAAAGCTCCATCTGGAAGCCATCAGCACATCTCATGGGTCAGCTGCAAGGGATTTTATTTCAAATGACCCAATACATTTCCTCTGCTTCCCCTCACAGACAAATTGTTGGCTGTGCTGTTCTGATAGTTTAGGGGTAAAGGGTCCATTTAAATGTCAATTTAATCTCAAATCAGCTAGACCGCAAATGATATTTGCGTATGTTTCTGTTTTCCAACCAAATCTTCTTCAGACGCATTCAGATGGCTTCCATGGATTCCAGGTATATCTGAGGGTTCAGAATGGTCCTAATTTTTCAAATTTTTTTTTCCAGCAATCTTAAGGACCATTGCTCCATTTTAAACACATTTTCTATTTTCAAGATTGAGAGTTTGATGACATGCCTTTCCCCTGCTTCCTCCAGGCTGACCAGGGCCTGAAAGTCAGAAAGTCAGAGTTTGCCTTGGATTCCATGTAGGCAACCTCAAGATAGCCTCACTCTACACAGCAGAATGAAATTAGGGCGATGGGGCCATTGGAATCATGACAAGGTTGTTGGTTTTCATCCCAGGATCATACCTCATAGTTATCAATCCAGCCAGAAGAGCTCAACTGAGTCCTTAATAAAACATCTTCAGATTATTTCTCCTGAAGATCTAAGACCTGAAAATCATCAAAGTGCACAAATTCCTCTGATTTCATTCTTAACAGTGACCTTTGTGTAGAAGCTTGTATTTCAGTATTCATAGTAACACTTTTTTTTTTTTTTCCAGAAAACAAAACACCAGAATCAAAGGGGACTTTTCTAAGCAGCCAGGGAGGCATCTCCAGAAGTTTCCAGAAGCTTGCAGATATAATCAGGAGGGAAGGACTGTCTTTAAAACTAAGTGCTTTGTCTAGGTGGTTACAGTGCAGTAACTATGTGCAGTTGCTTTTTTTTACTCATGCTCATTTTTCATGTTTTTATTTATTTATTTGCTAATAAAAATATGTAATTCCTAAAATCATGTTAAGGAAGGAATGTTGTGGCTGCAGGTTTCTTAGCACATGCTTATGTGATTATTTAAAATTAAAATTGTCATATATTATGTGTGTGTAAGTGTGTGTGCATACTGCATAGCAACTTTTGATTTTCACTTAAAAATATAGTGAGTCTTTCCATGTCAATACATATACTTCCAGAGCATCAATCACAGAAACTGCAGACATTCAATTGAAGAGATTAATTACTATTTATTTTGTCAATTTCCTATCATTGGAATTGGAGTTTATTTCTAATTTTTCCTTATTATAAATAATACTGCCAGAAATATCTTGGTGTATACACATATTTACACACACACACATACAATTCTTGGTTGATCTTCTGAAATTAAGTCCTAATGTTGGACTTGCCAGATCAAACAATATGAAAATTTATATATATATATGTATGTATCGCTAACATATATGTACATATTTATTCAAATTGCCCTCCAGGAGTATTGTGTCAATCTGTATAAACAACAGCAAATCAACTCCGATTTTTTAAATTAAATAGCTCCATGAATCAGTTATATTCAAATCAAATAATATTTAATAAGTATCTGTCATGTGCAGGTGCCCCATGTAAGTCAACATTATCTAGATATCTTGTTAGAGCTTCATGGCATCAGGGAGTTTGCACTCCTTGTGTCCTAAAAGTAGGCACAGGGTATGGTGGTGTCAGTGGTTGTGAGTGGACGTGTGGACTAAGCCTTTCATACGCAAGCTGCGTGCTTCAGTTCTGCTACACCCTCTTATGCATCCTGATTTTCTAAGGTTGTATATTTGGTGATTCCTGGGTAATGTGCCTCAAAATCATTGGGCTAATTTAATTAGAAAACATTATGACTAGGAAATGTCAGGTTAAAAAAATAAATTTAGATGTGTTATTAACGTATGAAATTTCTTCATATATCAGTTCTTTACAATTTGAGAGAATAGTTACTCTCAGTTCATTCTTTCATTCATTTATTCATTCAATAGATATTTATTGAGTGCCTACTAGGTGCCAGGCACTGTGCTAAGGACTGAGTTGACAGGGTAAATTAGACAGATATTATCCTTCCTCTTCTAGAGCCCTCATCCAATTAAATATGAAGTCACAAATTTAACAATTGTTATGAAGTACTGTCTGCTATGAAAGCATGTAACAGGGGAACTAATGTAGATGGGTACGGGGATAACTCCTCTGAGTAAGTGTCTTGAAGAATAAGTGTCATGTATTGAATTATGTCCCCCCAGAATGTGTGTATCAATTTGGCTGGGCTATGATTCTCAGTATTGTGTGGTTGTCCTCCATTTTGTGATGGTAATTTTATGGTAAAGAGTATTAGGGTGGGATTGTAACACCCGTACTAAGGTCATATCCCTGATCCAATGTAAAAGGAGTTTGCCTGGGGTGTGGCCTGCACCAAGATAAAAAGGAGAGGGAAGCAAGAGAGAGTGGGGACCTCATACCACCAAGAAAGCAGTGCCAGGAGAAGAGTGTATATTTGGACCCAGGGTCCCTGCACGGAGAAGCTCCTAGTCCAGGGGAAGATTGATGAGAAGGCCCACAGAGAGAGAAATTTTTCCCCTGGAATTGATGCCCTAAATTTGGACTTTTAGCATACTTTACTGTGAGGAAATAAACTTGTCTTTGTTAAAGCCATCCACTTGTGGTATTTCTGTTATTGCAGCACTAGATGACTAAGACAATAAACAACTAATCAGATTAAAAAAATGAGAGCCTTGGCACCTCCTCCGAAAGTTAAACATGGAGTTACCATATGACCCAGCAATTATACTCCTAGGCATATATCAAGAGAAATGAAAACGTATGTCCGCACCAAATCTTGTACATACATATTCACAGCAGCATTATCTATAATAGCCAAGGAGTAGAAATAACCCACATGCCCATTAACTGATGAATAGATAAAAAAATGTGGTATATTCATACAGTGGAATATTGTTTAGCAAAAAAAAAAAGGAGTGAAGTACTGATATATGCTACAGAATGGATGAACCTTGATAATGTTATGCTTAGTGAGAGAAGTCAGTCACAAAAGACCACGTACTGCATGCTTCCATTTATGTGAAATTTCCAGAATAAGAGAATCTATAAAGGCAGAAAGCAGATTGGTGGTTGTCTAGGACTTTGGAGCAGGGGAAGAAATAGGGAGTGACTGCTAATAGGTGTGAGGTTTCTTTTAGGGCTGATGAAAATGTTCTGAAATTGATTGTGGGGATGCTTGCACAAATACTCTAAAAACGATTGAATTGTGTACTTTGAATGTGTAAATTGTATGGTATGTGAATTATATCTCAACAAAGCTGTTGTATTAAAAAAAGAAAAAGTAAAAATAAGGGCAACTCTGGGAGATGTATTAATCAAATGTAACTCCACTAGTTGGGACCTGTGGAAAAAGTAGCAGGGGTTGGTTTCCTCTGCCTTAGGCTCCCTGGAAAGTCATTTTCCCATGTAAAAATGAGAATAAAGCTAATCAAATTTTACATCAGTTAAGTCATGTTATTACATGTCGTCTTAGCTGCCAAAAACAACATAAAATCATTGATCAATGGGTCTTATTTCTTCTACGCTTCTCCTACTTTTGTGCTTATGTTATATCATAGCCACAGTGGAGATTAAGCTGGAGTCACAGAATTTTACAATGTATAGAGGTGTGTCTACTATACAATAATCTATATTAAACTTTCAGAAGATGTTCAGCAGTCTATTATACGATAAAGGCCTGAATTTTCTTTTGAGTTTTTAAGTTAGTGTCATGGATTGAATTGCGTTCCTCAAAAACATATGTATCGATTTGGCTAGGCCATGATTCCCAGTATTGTGTGATTATCCACCTTTTTGTCATCTGATGTGATTTTCCTATGTGTTGTAAATCTTACCTCTCTGATGTTAATGAGGTGGGATGGGCGGGAGTTATGAAAATGAGGTAGGACTCAATCTACAAAATTGGATTGTGTCTTGAGTCAATCTCTTTTGAGATATAAAAGAGAGAAGCAAGCAGAGAGACAGGGAGACCTCAAATTACCAAGAAAGCAGTGCTGGGAGCAGAGGCCGTCCTTTGGACGGGATATCCCTGAGTGGAGAAGCTCCTAGTACAGGGGAAGATTGATGACAAATATCTTCCTTCAGAGCTAACAGAGAAAGCCTTACCCTGGAGCTGACGCCCTGAATTTGGACTTCTAGCCTACTGGACTCTGAGAGACTAAACTTCTGTTTGTTAAAGCTATCCACTTGTGCTATTTCTGTTACAGCAGCACTAGATGACTAAGGCAGTTAATGACTATCATATAAGTCATGACCAACAAGCAATAATGACTGCTTCTATATTTTAATTAAATATTGAATCACATTTCTTCTAAAGTGGTCCTCAAGCCACTGTTTAGCCTTTTAAAACAGAGTTTATCCATTAAGCTTCCAAGTATAATGCTGGGAGACCCAGCTGTACAAAAAAAATTAAGTCAATGTCTATTTGAAGGGATCATCTCCAAACTACAAAGCAACCAGCTATAGATTTTAAATCCAAGGGAGCTGGAACAAAAAAGAAGATACTTCTAACAGTAGCCAAACTTTCTGTGTTCTTTTAAATTTATTTTCAACTGTCATAGGACACAGATCATAAATGACTTTTTTAATCACTGGCTTGAGGCAGGACACTTCTGAGGAGCTGTATTCTACCCTTGCCAAGATGTCAGTGGGATATAGCTCCGCATTGGAGGTCGAATTTAGATTCCTTTTGAACTGTCCTAGGATTTTTCTTTTTCTTTATGTTAAGTTTTTTTAGCGGAAAAGTTTCATCAATTGCTTTTCCTGCTACCTTAAAAAAATTTATACAAATAAACTGGAAGGAAATACACCATAATTTAAATAGTGGTTATCTATAGTTTACAATAATGTGTTTTTTAAATTTTCTGCAAGGAAGTTTTATTATACTTGTAGTCAGAGAAAAAATATGTGCCCTTGAATATCTCTAGGAAAGTCAGTTGCTTATTTGCTTCTCATTTCAAGATAGCATCTGGAATTCTAGTTGTTCTAATGTCTTAAAGTTCTTTCTCTATTTCTTATATTATAGAGTATAGGTTTTAGAGTCAAATAAACTAAGGTTTAAATCTTTGCTCTGGCTGACAAGAAGTGAACTAATAATATAAGATGTTGGCTATTGATGCCAAAACAGACGATGGAGACGAAACAAAAACAAGACATGGGTTGATTGCTCTCAGATCTTAAAAACTGTGAAAAACTCATGGAGAGACAAATACAGAAGGCAAAAGAAATAGCAGGCAGAAGCTGAAGTGGCCCAAGTACCTGAGGGGAGGAAAAATAGTGGAAACTCTACCTCCAAGGGTATAGAAACAGCAGCTCTGGCTGCTGGGGTGAGCAAGGACAGTAAGGTCAGCCTTTGAGCACCCTCCCCACTCCTTCCATCCAACAGAGGGAGGCAGATCTTGCTGAACAAATGCAAAGGGAGGCTCCTTATGGATAAGGAAAATGGAGAGAGGGTGAGCCTACATTGTAACTGTATAAGTTTTTCAATTGAACTACATCCTTACCACACTCCCACACCCTAAATTTATTAGGGAGACACGCTAACAGAGTAGAGAGCTGATAACTACAGGGGAATGTAAACTCACAAGGAAAGTTTATGAGTCATCTGAGAATAGCAAACACTGTAAAAGAGAGATGACTGAACAACCTGTAGATAATGAGTATAATAAATACCCTCAAGGAGAAAAAGGAATCACAAAAAATATGAAACAGAAACACACAGTTATAAGAAAGAACCAACAGGATATATTAGATATTAAACATAAATATGATCTTAGATTGAAAGGACATTTAGAGTGCTAAACACAATAAATTGAAAAACCCATGCTTGGAGACACTACATTGAAATTTAAGAATGTCAAAGACAAAAAGAAAACTCTAAAAATTTCCAGAGAGATAAATTCCACAGAAAGAATACTTGTGACTTCTCTAAGCAGCTCTGTAGTCAACAAATCAGTGTAGTATTATTTTCAAAATGTGGATGTAAAGGAACTTTGAAAGTAGAATTTTATTTCCAATTAAATTCAAATATAAGAGTAGGATATTCTCATGCATACAAGGCTTCTGGAATTTTACCACATGAGGAAATCTTTGAAAATACTTTTAGTGGAAGTATTTGAGCAAGAAAAGAAGTCAGTAAGGAAGATAATAGGGGACATATAAATTAAATGTGAATAAGTAAGTTAATAAAGTTTGTTATTTACACAAGCAATGTCCAAAAGATAGGTGGAGATAGGGATGAGGATGAGAGGAGAAAATTTATATCTTTTGCTCAAATTCAAGACCGTGCAAAAATGGTGGAAGGTAGACGGGTGGTGAGATTAAACCAGAGAAAAGAGAAAGCTACTTGTCTTGTTTGAGGGGAAGATATAAATATTCATAAGCTTAACAAATGTATAGAAAATAATAAACACATAATGGATCTATTTTTTGGAAGTTGATAAAAGAGGGAAAAAATGAAAAAAAAAAGTATGCTATATTAGGGCCACAACATGAGATGGGAGAAATATATTTTAATATAATAGTGGTTACAATAAATGTAAACAATCAATCTCAAGTGGCTGGAAAGAGATCCATCGGTGTGTCATGTATGAGACACAGTTAAGATAATAGAATGCTTAGTTTTAAATAGAATAGAAAGTTTAAAAAGAAAGTGATAACAAAATTTAACCTAGGGTTAAAAAAAGTTAATGAGAAATTGCAAAATACATAGACACACATGACAATGAAAGTTCTACATTTCCAAATTTGTGGTACACGGCTAAAACCATTCTCAGATAGAAATTTATAGCTTTGGATTTATTTAACAGAAAAGAGAAAATCTGAAAGCAAACACGCTAATAATGAAACCTAAGACAGAAAAAGAACAACAGAGTAAACCCAAAGGGACAAGAATTAAGTAAAATATTAAAGGTATAATGAATTAATAAATAATTAAATTAATTAATCAAGTCAAATACTCCTTCTTTGCCAACACCTAAAAAATAGATCTCTCACAAGAATGATCAGGAAAAAAATGCAAATAAAATACAGAACGAAGAATCAGAAATAAGTATAGAGATACAGCTTATATAAATTTAAGAGCAGCTAAACAGTATATTTTAAAATCTGAATAAAACCCATAAAATGACAAAATTGGCTCAAAGAAGAATAGAAAACTGAATAAACCATTGGATATACGGGAACAGGAATTATAATCAAAGGACTTCTCAAAAACTGCAATATCAGTTAATTTTATAAATTCTATCAAACTGTAAAGGAATAATGTCTATCATTTAAAAATTGTTCCAGAACATTGAAAAATAGAAAGCTGTCCACTTCCTTTTAGGAAGCTATTATAATCTTGATTCCCAAACCAAATAAGGACAATACCGAAAAATAAATTTGTTGGTTTAATTCACTTAAAGAACACAAATATCAAATCCTAAATCAAATGTAAGTGGTCCATTGAATGAGCACAAGTCATGGTGTCTTGACTTTTAAAGCAATTTTATTTTGCTTCCCATTGTCCTTTTAAGTATCTTCAATGGGGCTAGTGTTTCCTATGTCTCACTGAGCACCTTCTTAGGCCCCACACATTTTTGATGATTTTTAGGCTGCAAAATGCTGACTTCAGAAACTGAAATGTCCATCATCACCCAATATACCAAAACCCATGATTTAAGATGGAGATTCTCCACCTCGATCTAGGTTGGGCCTATTGTAGTTGAGGAAGGGACAGTTTGGTCTCTTCTCTCTCCCCACCTAGCTCTCTACTTCTCTCTCATTTTGAGAACCACACTTTCAGACCCCTCCAGAGTCAGATTTGAGGTAGGGTGTAGCAAGAGTATGGATGAAAGGGGACAGGAAAGATCCTAATGTACTGTGACTATTGTAGCACAGTGGTTAGGAGCTCAGTTGCTAACCAGAAGGTCATCAGTATGAATCTACAAGCCACTCCTTGGAAACCCTATGGCGCAGTTCTACTCTGTCCTATAGGGTCGCTATGAGTCAGAATCGACTTGACGGTGATGGGTATGGTTTGCTTTTGGTTATTATGATCTAGCATCTTCCTCTTTTTGTATAGTTCCAGTTTAAAGCTCACTCTCTAAGGACTTTTGTGGGTTCTTTGAAGACCTATTTCCATGTCTTCATGTGAGAGAATGCTCCTCTGTTTTGACTGGTTTCCCACTCCTCTGGAAGTCTGTCGGAATCACACATTACTGGAACTTCTCCCTACTGAGATGTGTCTCACCTTCAGATGCTATCTTGGACAGAGCCTAAGATGTCCTACCCTGTCTCTTTTGTGCACATGGTCCATCTGATTCTTGGGAAACACTGAGAAGCATCCATACATTCATTTGCTCTGACACCTCTAGGACTGCAGCCATCTAGTAATCCACTTCTCCATCCAACTCCCCATCAACCACTCTTTAGCTTGTGTCATGCCTTTGGCAGGAGGCAGACACTACTAGTCCACTGTAGGAAATGATGTGGCACAATGGTAAGATCCCCCCTGCAAGACCAAGAGTGTTGACTGCTGTAAGCTCCTAGATGGGTCCCTTCCTGGGGAATTTCTTACGCAAGGGAAGCTACCTTGCCCAGGTTACACTACTCCCTGGGGGATCCCACATCTAATGCCTAGTCAGTGTGAGGAACAAAGACGTGGCCCTGTTGCCTTAATTTATGACAATTCTGAAAGACTATCCCAGCTCCAGAGATTGCCATCAGATCAGCTTGGATGTTTGTTGACACTGCATTTCGGTTCAACTTCCCCCTCTGCCCAATCTTGCTTCCTTTGCTCCCTTTCAGGTACTCTTTCTAGAGAGACGTCTTAGTAAACTGTCTGCATACAACTCTCCATCTTAAAGTCAGTTTTCCCTAGAACCCAATATAAGTACAATGTGTACTCGAACTGCCAGAGACAGATTTCAATTTCTCTGAGTAATTTCGTTAACCCTTCTAGCTCAGTTGGAGGTGAGAGGCAAGCACCATAACATCACTTTCCCTTAAGATTGTAAACTTCTCAGTATACCAATAGTTTTCTCATTGAACAAACAAACAAAAACTTCATAAATCATTCCTTAATCTCTATCTCCTAACTCCCAACTTTTTTATAACTTTAATACAGTATGGTGCTTTAGCGTCAAATCTCAATAAAATTTATATAGAAATTGAGAGTAAACATTTAGAAACTTTTATTAAAAATTTGACATTGCTGTGACATCTAAGCACATAGTCAGTGGACTTATGAACAAAGTATAGATCAAAGGTATTAGTCTATAATAGACAAAATAAAAAAAAAGAATGTTGTATTTTCTCACCACAGGTATTTTGAGAAGCACTGTTTCAATTTTCTAACTGGCTCTTGGAAAGCTACCTTACAAAATTTTGCATCTTGGGATAGCACTTTACTTTAGATTGAAAGTTTCAGCTAAAAAAATATTAACCAGTTGAATCCAAGAGTATTATGATAAGAGGAGTTTACCCCAAGTATGCAAATGTGGTTTATTATCAGGAAATCTATCAATTTAATTCACTTATGAAAGTTTGGAAAATGCATAATAATGGACCAGTGCGGGGAGGGGAAATCACTTTATTATCTCAATAATTTTAGAAAAAAATTTTTAAAGTTTAATAACTATTTATGATAAAATTATCAAAAAAGTACGAGACGGAAATTTCCTAAGCTGATAAAATCTATTTCTCAAAAAAGCTACTATAAACACCATTTTTATTTAATAAATATTAGACATATTCCTTTTAGATAGGGAGCAAGACAGGAACGAATCCACTCTTACCGTAGATGCTAGAGGTCCTTGTCGAAGCAATAAGACATGAAAAAGAAGTAAGGGGCTTAAAGATTGAGAAGGAAGAGACAGGTGTATTTTATTATTTGCAGTAATTATAATCATCTATATAGAAAACTCAGCAGAATTAAAAGACAAACTATTGAATATTATAAGACAGTAAATCAAGGTTGCTAAATATAACATAAACTTATAAAAACCAATAACCACTGTCATGGATTGAATTGTGTACCCCAAAAATGTCTGTCAACTTGGCTAGGTCATGATTCCCAGTATTGTATGATTGTCTACCATTTTATCATCTGGTGTGATTTCCCTATGTGTTGTAAATTCTATCACTGTGATGTAATAAAATGGATTAGTGGTAGTTATATCAATGAGATCTACAAGAGTAGTGTCTTAAGCCAATCTCTTTTGAGATATTAAACAGAGAAGTGAGCAGAGAGACAGGGGGACCTCATACCATCAAGAAAGCAGTGCCGGGAGGGAGCAGAGCTTGTTCTTCGGACCTGAGGTTCCTGTGCTGAGATGCTCCCAGACCAAGGAAAGACTGATGACAAGGACCTTCCTCCAGAGCTGACAGAGAGAGAAAGTCTTCCCTTGGAGCTGACACCCTGAATTCGGACTTCTAGCCGACTGGACTGTGAGAGAATAAACTTCTCTTTGTTAAAGCAGTCCACTTGTGGTATTTCTGATATAGCAGCACTAGATAACTAAGATAACAAAACAAAACTGTTTTTCATCTTTTATTCATAAAATCCAATGGTTTTCAAACTTTTTGGTCTCAAGACTCCCTTACACTCTTAAACATGGACTATGTTTACATGGACTATGGCCGTCAACATCTACCATATTAGAAATCAAAATGGAAACATTTAAAAATATTTATTTATTAATTCAGTTAATATGACAGTGAGAAATTCATTACCTGTTAACAGAAACCGCATATGTTTACAAAACATAACAATTTTATGACACAAAAAAGGATACTGAGAAGAGTAACATTGTCTTACTTCTTGCAAATCTCTTTAATGTCTGACTTAATAGAAAACAGCTGGAATCTCATATCTGCTTCTGCATTCAATCCTGTATTTGGAATTGATTTGATGGCAAAGGGTTTGTTTGTTTGTTTGTTGTTTACTGTCTTGTAGGCATTCTTTCAAATAAAAATTGTCATTACAATGGTATCAAAAAGTTAAACATACAACCACCATGTGATCCAGTAGTTCCACTCCTAGGAATCAGTACTCAAAAGAATTGAAAGCAGGGACTCAAACACACTCTTGTATGCCAATGTTCATTACAGCATTATTCGGAATAGACAAAAGGTAGAAACGACTCAAGTGTCCATCAACAGATAAATAGATAAATAAAATACTGTAAATGCATACAACGAAATGTTATTCAGCCATAAAGAGAAATGAAGTCCTGATACATAGACAAAACTTGAAAATACATGGAGTGAAATAAATCAGGCACAAAAGGAAAGATATATGATCCCATCTACATGAAATATCCAGAATAGACAAACGCATAGAGACCAAGGTATATTAGTGGTTACCAGTGGCAAGTGGGAGGGGAAAATGGGCAACCATTTCTTAAAGGGTATTGAGTTTCTATTAAGAGTGATGAAACCTTTGAAAACAGATACCGGTAATAGTTGCACAAAATGGGGAGTGTAATTAATGTCACTGAATTGTACACATAAAAATGATTTAAATGGCAAATTTTTTGTTATGTAGATCTTATTACAATAAAAAAAAAATTAAAAAGAAAATGGTGTTCCATGAAAAAAGTAGCTACTTCAGCTCCCAGCCCAATCGCAAAAGTACTTTTCCTCAGACAACCACCACACTACAACATTTAGTAAAGAGCTTTAAGCCTATTTCTTATTTAATCATACAGAATATTAAAAAGTTATGCACACTGATGTTGAGATGTAATACAATTGATAATTTGTACTGCTTCATCAAGGGCATTTTAAGCTGGCCTTTTTTACATTGTGTATAGTGGTAAAGAAACACTATGACTGCTAATACAGTTTGATGCCTCTGTCTGGATTCATACTACAGTGACAATAGTTTTATTCACCACTGCTTCTGCAAATAACATCTTACTGTTACTTTGGAAATAGTTGTGATCTCATGGCCCAGACCTTGGTCCAGACCTTGAGCACTGTGGATGTAATCTGTCGAAGTTGGGTTTTCCTTCTCATTTCCCAAGTTGATGTCTTTCATCTTGGACATTAAGTCTGTACCCATAGAGGCAATGCAAAGGGAAAAGTGGAGAAGGAACACGTTGAAAGCAGACAGGTGACAGAAGAAGGAAAAGGGAACTGAGATGGAGATGGGGACAGAGAAGAAGAAAGCTGTGTGTGTAGACAATGGGTTTAGGGGTCGACATGAGTTGGAATCGACTCCGTAGCAAGTAACAACATCACCCTACTATGTAAGAAAAACTGAAGACTGCAAGTCACGATTATACAAATTCAGTAAAGAAAGCAGTATAACCATTCTAAAATTCCTGCTAATTTAAATGTAGTGAACAATAGAATCTACAGCAGTGGACTTTCTGTTTAAGGCAACTCCTTTATTGGCATCCACACTGTGGAAGGATAACAATTGACCTCAATCTTTCCCAACCAGCAGATCATTCTTCTGCCAACTTTTATTCAAAGCAAGAGCTGTGTTAGGTAGCAAGGGGAGGAGATGTGTGCAGAATTATTACACACTTTCTTCAATGCCCTTTTGATGCTTTCCCTTAAGATGATGTGACATTTAGGAAATTCAGATTGCCCACAACTATCATCACCCATTACTCTTTATTAATGGATGTTTACTGTCAGGTTCAACATTGCGCAGTCCCTGTATTTCATGAACGTATATGTTGTACCTCACATTTATCTTGTTTTCACTCTTCCCTTACCACCATCCCTCCCAGTCTTCCCACTCAACCCGTAATTACTAGTTGCTTTGGTAATAAGGTATAAATCACTTTTTATGGCTTTTTCACCATTTTTCTGCTAACAGCTACCATACCACATTAAGGTTATGTTACACACCCCAATGGGAGGAGGTATGACCCACACACCCACAGTTTAACAGATTTATTACATAATTAGACTGCTAGGCCGATGGACCTATTCATCTTGCGGCACCAGGAGCTTAATACACCCTGCTATCCACACCCAACTTCAGGAAAATGTTAATGTAGGAAACCCTGATAGCCTGTAACTTCTTGACAAAGGACATAATCTATTGCCACTATCATTTAACCATCATGCTGTTAACAAACACATTAAAATAAATCTTCTCCTTTAACACCCAACCCAACTTATACATACATACACAACAAGAAAATGGTCTCTCTGAAAGTAGATTAGTGGTTGCAAGAGTCTGGAGGGAGAGGAGAGTGGGAGTTATTGTTTAAGGGGTTTGGAGTTTCTGTTTCGGTTGATGAAAACATTTCAGAAATAGATAATGGTGATGGTTGTACAATATTGTGAATGTAATTAATGTTACTGAATTGTACGTTTACAAGTGGCTTAAATGGAAAATTGTATGTTATATATATATTCTAATATGTTCCAATTGTTTTTCTTAACTGAAATTCATGATATGAGATTTGATTTCATTTTCAAATCTGACCCTGATCTGCATCAAGGAGACACAGTCTGGTCTGGTGGTGTAAAACTATTGCTGGGAAGACAGATAACTGGGGAATTAGGGGAAATCCACGCTGTAAGGAGCTAGGTGAGCATTCACCGCAGAGAATGCTTGAAAAGGGTGACCTCCAAGTGAATTTGTCTGAGCATATAGAGGAACAATGGGCTTGCTTCTAAACACAAGATTCATTCAAGAAAGGCAACTTGATCCTGGGACAGAGAAAATTTAGCTCATAGCCTGTGCTGTTTAAACTTCAGAACTTCATTTATGTGACCTGGAGAGTGAATTTCTGCGCTCTGAAACACTGACTGGGACAAGTCCAGAGGATAAGCAAGAAAAGATTAGAGAACTGACATAAAATATGAGAGACCTTGGATTGAGTCCACTCCTGCCTCTACCTGCCCAGCGACTTTGAAAACTGACAGTAAAAACTTTCTTGCTGTTGATGCCCTTGTTTGTAAGAAGGAATTAGACTAGATATTCTGGCTTCTTCTGACTCTGATCTGGCACTTCCGTTAACTTGGGTTAAGTCATCAACAAGGTTGTTCTAGAGCTAAGATGAGAATGGTGGTCTCCTGGTTCAGAAAAACATAACAGCCATGAGGGGAATGGGCTCTGGAGGGAGATAGCCTGGTCCTGTCACTTAAAAACTGACCATGTTAGTGGACTGTTTACTTCATCTCCTTCTATATCAAAATAGGAGACCTTGGGTGGTACAAACAGTTAAAGTGCTTGGCTGCTAACTAAAAGGTTGCAGGTTTGAGTCCACCCAGAAGTGCTTTGGAAGCACCTGCTTCTGAAAAAATTAGCCATTGAAAATCTTATGGAGCACAGTTCTACTTTAACACACATGGGGTTGCCGTGAGTCAGAGTCAACTTGACAGCAATTGGCACATAGAAATGGGTGAACTATCACCAAAGTCAAATGAGCACAGGTTATGACACATAAGAAACATTAAAAAATGACATATTATTACTATGTAAAACCTTCTTCATCAGTATACAGAACCAGATGATCTCTCAAGATTGCTTGTAACTGTTTTAATGGTTCTGCAATTTGTTATCAATGTGATTTCATTAATTAGCATATATTATTAATTGCATTTTTCTCATTGTAGAAGATTTTTTAAATATACACTTACTTCTCATTTATTGACTATCTTGTTATCTGAAATTTTGCATTTACAATAATAGTAAAAAATCTACTGTCTAACAATTTTGCACATTAACAATGTATGTCTGGCCGTAAACGAACGCTGAGGTGCGAGGCGAGTGTGACACTGGCTGTGATGGTTAAGGATATGTGTCAACTTGACTGGGCCATGATTCTTGGTTTGGCTGTTATGTAACAATGTACTTTGGCAGTTACATAATGATGTAGTCTTACTCCCTTTTGTGATCTGAGATGGTTATCCTCCATTTTTGCGTAACATCTGTTTTCACGTAATGACCTGGTCTTTGGAACCAAACCATGTCAATAAGTGAGGAGTTGGTGTATAAAGAAACAACTATTTTTAAAAAAGAAAAGTCACCCTTTATAACTCAGATGATAGTTAATGTTATTTTGATCTATTTGCTTCCAGTCTTTTTCTCTTCACACAAGTGTATCACTTTAAAACAATTGGGATTATATTATTATATATTCTGCATCTATTTAGGAGCCCTGGTGATGCAATGGTTAAGAGCTTAGCTACTAATCAAAAGGTTGACAGTATGAACCCTCCCATGGGAAAAAGAACTGGCAATCTGCTTCTGTGAAGATTACAGCCAAGAAAGTTCTACTCCATCACATGGGGTCGCTATGACTTGGAACTAACTTCCCAGCCCCCAACAACAACAACTGTGTCCATTAAAAAAAGCATGAGTAGAGAGCCAGAGTGTGACAGGCAGATCAGGAGCTGAATTCCAACCCCAGTGACTTCCACAGCTAGATTCCTTGGGCAGTGCACAATAGGCATGAACTGGGCTGGCAGCACTTGGGGGTGGAGTAGGGACCCCACCCACCACCTCCTGGACTTTTCCTTGGAGTCATAGGGAAGCAAGATTGCTAAGAAGTGGTGGGTCCTTGGAAAGGACCCTGGTGCTCTGCTGGGAGGTGGCAGGAACACAAAGACTGGATGGCTTGCTGGGGACACTAAACTGGGGGGTGGGCATAGACAGCCTTATAGAGATCCCAATGTCACTTCAGAGTATAAATTCATCAAGCATTGGTAAAACTACATGAGACCTCACTCTAGTCTTGCCACCCACCTACTCCTAGGATCTATCCAGAAAGTGGCCACAGAGCCTCTTTCTCTGTCCCCACCAGTATCCCTGCTAACCTCACAGTTCACACAAAGTCTAGCTTTAAAAAGTGGGGGCTGGTGTAGTGACCTTCCCAAACATGGACTTGTGGAATTTAATTGGATTTTAATGGTTTTTGATGTTTGTAACTTATCATCTCTGAAGACTTCATCTTGCATGACTATTTTTTCTGTTTTTTTTTCCTCAATATTCAACCCCCAGGGCCAGCTTTGTGAAGGAAGTAGAATAGACACGTATCCATAATTGTGGAATCTTCGAAAATATTAGTTTCAGCCATATGAAATTATCATTTTTGTAGGTCAAAATGGCCAGATACGATAAATTTTATGTGACCTGATCTAAATAGAATGATAAAATGAATGACACAATCAAATTTTAGAAATATAATCAATAATTCTTTTTTACTTATACACAGTCCCTTTCAAGTCCTCTCTTTTTTTGGGAAATGGTTGATCCTGTGCTCATCGTCCCAAGGGGCAGATTGGGCAGGACAGAGTCCTCTCAGTCTTTGGGATCCCAAAGTCCAAGCCCTTAGGGCAGTGGTTTTCAACTGGGGAGGGGGGTAACAGAGTGGGAAGAGATTGGTCATCACAAGTTCAGGTGAGGGTGCTACTGGTATCTAGTGGGTAGAGGCCAGAGATGCTGCTCAACATTCTACAATGCACAGGACAGCCCCTGACAAGGAAGATGTAAACCTTCGAAGTCGAGAAATTCTGCCTTAGGAGAACTGAAGGAACTCACGAGTAAACAAATTATTTAGGAGAAACATGAAGGAAGGACAGATTCCCACCCTCCTACACTCCTCCTTTCCCCTCCCAGAATAGAAAAAGAGTATGTCATCTGGGGGGAGAAAAGGAGGTATCTTCCCTGCCCTCTAAGAATGTATCCAGAGTTTGAGCACAGTAAGCACGATTGGAACTACAAAAGTCTGCTAGAAATGTTTTCTAAAACATTTCAGTGTAAACTGTGAAAGTAGCATTTCAGTCCAATTCATTCTTAGTAATTATTTATTCACTGACAATAAGTGGTTTCTTGAATGCTGCTTTCTCTGGGGTCTAAATTCTACTTTGTACAGGAACTGAGAGTATGGGAGTGAGCAGGCATCTAGAAACACCTCCAAGCTGCTAGAAGGATTTTGCATGTTTCATCTCTGAATTTAACCTGCAGAGGTTTTTCAACTGCTTATATTTTGACATGTGTTTATCCAAGGCAGAATTAACAAACAGCCTTGTTCATTCATTAATCCAATACCTCAAACTCGGAGTATGCACAGCACTTTTCATTACTCCTCTCTATCTCTGCATGGCAGCAGGAGAGAAATATCACTCCAGGGAATTATAATTGCCTTTCAAATTTCATCACACATTAGAAGAGGATCTAAAAGATTTGGGGCTGGAAATTGCAAATGCAAGAATGATGTGCCTATTTAATTTAAAATATTCAAATTAACTTTATTTGTATCTATTTGCATAAAGATTTCCATTTTTCTAATACTAAAAAAATCTTTTCCAAGTACCCATGTCCTTAAACCAAGACAACTAAAACACAAAGCGTGCATTTGTGATTGTGGGGTGAGGGAAGAAAAGGGGAGACCAAGACGGGGCAAAATTTGCCCTAAAGAAAGCCAAATTCCTGCCCTCCCCTCCAAATGATATAAAAGCCTTGCTACTCATGGATTTATGAAAAAAATAAATTGGAAGCGACCAAAGTTTTAAATTACTATCTTTAAGGACACTTTTATTTCTGTGGGGAAATTCTTAAGTAATGCAGAATGATATTAACTGTGATGATCATCTTTTGGTGCATTAGATTCAGCTTGTTAAACTTTAAGGATTTTTGTGACTCAGTTGTTAAAACACGGCCATTATTAAAAATTAAATTATGTAAACTTACAATTAAATAATTACATTAAAGACAAAGGTAATAACTACTCCGTACTCATGACTGCCTAATTATTTCATTACATTTTACTTCTATGCTCTTGAGGTTATTTATGTCTAATGTATCTATATGGTGGAGACACTTTATTTAACATTGGACTGTCTTCCCAATTCTACATTCAATAACTTCACGTTGGCAGCTTAAAATTCGCCGTGGTGGGAGTATTTACACCATGGAAATCAGCAAATGCTACTAATGGGTTCTGCCTTTCTCTCCCTTGTTCACCCTCTGCCACCTTTTTAAAAACATTTACCAGCACACCGATGGTAATGGTTATAATAACATAACCTGGAAAGTCACAGCCACATTGCTACCAAACAAGGTGGAAAATACCCTGACTTCGTTGGTTTGGAATGTATAGACCAAGGCCCTCATTCTCAAGCCGAACAGCAATAAGGCAGTGAAAAATGGCTTTCTTCTGGGTATTCCAGTGTTCTTAAAGAGCAAAGCTTTTCCTGTGATGGGAGGAAAAAGGCCTTAGTAGTAGGATATAGGAGTCCTGGTGGCACAGTGGTTAAGTGTTCGGCTGCTAACCAAAAGGTCAGCAGTTCGAATCCACCAGCTGCTCCTTGGAAACCCTATGGGGCAGTTCTACTCTGTCCCATAGGGTTGCTATGAGTCAGAATCGACTTGATGGCAATGGGTTTGGTTTTTTTGGTTTTTGAGTGTGACATAAGAAACTAGGGAGTTGGCATTTTGGGACAGGGAGAGAGTAGGATGGAAAGTAAAAAGCTGAGAGTGAAGAGACCTCACCTCACTACTGGTTTGCCTTGTCATTCTGGGCAAGTCATTCTACCTCTCTGGATGGAAATTCGAAGAATTTTAAGATAGGAATCAAAGGGTCTTTTAGAAAGACACTTCCTGGTATCTGGGTAGAGTGCGGAAGTCATGGATAGTCTGAAATCAAGTGATTGATTAGGATGTTGAGGCGTCTCCTCTCAATGAGAAATTGAGTATTGAAAACAGTGGACAAAGATTCAGGTATCAATCTCAATGTCTTTGGCTCAAGGTCCACTGTCAAGCACAAAGTAAGCACTCAGTAATTACCTTGTTGGGAGGCCCTAGGAGGCCCAAATGGGTAAGCACTGTACCACTAACTGAAAATCCTATGGAGTACGTTTCTACTCTGCAACACATACGGCTGTCATGAGTCCGAATCGACTCATGACAATTGTTTTTTTGTTTGTTTTAATTACCTAGTTAATAAAAGATGGTTCAATCATGTTATTTCTACACTCTATAGTCCTTCCTTGGTTTTATGGGAGCAGATCTCCAGGTTTTTTCTCCTTTGGAGAGGCTGGTAGGTTCAAACCAATAACCTTTCAGTTGGCAGCTGAGCACTTAACCATTGCACCACCAGGGCTTCTTAATAGAACCGACTAAACAGTATCTGCATGACCTCCTACTCAGTCTCTCAGTTTGGGTTATGGTTAGTCTTCCACAAATTGCCAGGTAATTCATACATAAACTGAAATAAAGTTTCTCATAATAAGTAAAGAAACATGAGCAGTTAGAATTCAGAGCAGTGTCTTTTGAAATTTTGACCAATAACCACCATAAGAAATACATTTTTTAGCATGACTCAGTATGTGTATGTGTATGTATATGTGTGTGTGTGTATGTATATATAAAAATGAAACAAAATTTCTATAACATATTACCTGTTGCCAAAACCTGTTGCCTTTGCATCGATTCCAACTCAATGACCCTATAGGACAAAGTAGAACTGCCCCAGTGGGTTTCCAGGAGTGGCTGGTGGATTCGAACTGCTGACCTTTTAATTAGCAGCCAGGTTCCTGACCACTGCACCACCTAGGCTCCATATAACATATTACTTACCTCTATTATGTGCAGTGCATGTGAATATTTTTTATTCTATTCTATTTCATCATAAAATGCTGTTCAAGTCTCTCTAAACTGATTTCATGATCCACCACCAATGAGTCAAAACTCACAGACTAAAAAACACTCTTCTAGTGGGGTGAGAAAATACCACTTACGTCTTTTCTTCAGACATATCACATTAATCTAAACAGTAAATAAAAAGTTCATAGAAGAAATTAAATGTATAAAAACATGTATTCCTGAAACAAACAATAAAACCTAAAACTATGGAAATGTTCAGTCTAGTCATAGAAAATGTTAGCCAGCCACCAATATCAATGCAATTCTCATCTCTTCCAATATAGGAATTATTGATGATGAGTCCCTCTCATGCTCGGGGACATTCCAGACCTAACAGTTTTAGTGAGCTGCATTGTAAAATGCTGGTGTTGGTGTTGTTAGGACTTTGTATCAACATATGTGTCACCCACCTGCTTTTAAAGGAAGAGCCAGCAGTGATTTTCCATTCTGGGGGGACACTCCTAGATCCTTCCGACTTTTTCCATCATTCTTCTACCTACAAGTATAAACCAAAACCACTCTGGGACTCATGAGTATAAGAATATGGAAATAATGGAGCAATCCTGCTGTCAATATATAGCTCATTGGTTGCTTGGTCACCTGGCGGCCCTCCTGAACTACACTGGCTTTGGAAACCCCACAGAAATTAGGGCATATTTCAAACTTATGGAAATATATAACATGAGAAAGAAAAGTTGTTAATTATTTCTTCATTGGTTTAATCCACATGAGCATAAGTTAACGACATTAATTTGAAAGATAGGTGCATAGCTAAGCACAAGTTGAGTTACCCATTTTGACTATGTTCTTGAAGATCAGTTCATTGTACTAAACTAATTGTTCATGTTCTTTTCTCTTAAATCTCTATATATTTCTTCCCCAAGTAGCTTAATGTTCCCTGTTGATCCCCGTTATCCATGGGGAGCCCTGGTGGCACGACAGATAAGTATTTGGCTGCCAACCGATAGGTTGGCTGTTCTAATTCACCCAGCGACTCTGCAGGAGAAAGACCTGGCAATCTGCTCCCATAAAGATTACAGCCTAGGAAACCCTATGATGCAGTTCTACTCTTTCCTATAGCGTAGCTATAAGTTGAATCTACTCAAAGGCACATGACAATAACCACAACATTATCCATGGAGAATGATGTCATAAATTCTGACTCAAGATCTGAGATCATTATGTGGAACTTTAGATTCCCTTGTAAAAGAAAATCAGGATGATTCTGCTGGTAGCCACTTCTCATGGGAGTCAGTAAAACTCCAGAAAGCCCTTCCTGCTGAGGCAGCCAATTATGGCAAAAGCTTTTGCTAGTTAGGTGTTGCTGTTAAAGATGGTTTACCAAAAGATTACTATGCCAGAGTTTTTATGGTTCCAATTCCTAATGAGACAAAAATGCTTTGATCAATATATTACGTCGCTAGGAACGTGGGAAATGTTTCAGATGGCTAGAAAGCAGGCCTGGAACTTTAAGTAACAAATGGTTTGGATGAACTCAAGCATTCCAGGTTTTCTTGTGCTTAGTATGTTACACTGCTATGTTGATGTGTAATGTCACAGATGGTAATATTACTCATGAAAGAACAAAAAAGTCAAGTTCATAGGAAAATGAAAGTTGAAAGGAGGGGACAAAAAGTGAACTTCGCCCATAGACAGGTTTTTCTTATTGAAAATATCTTCAACACCATGGAACACCTTCCCAAGATCCATGTGTTGGCACAGGCAGATGGGGAAGACTGTAAATCTCAAAACTGGCTTAGCTCCCACTTCAGAACTAAAGCAAGAAGTGTGGTGAAATCAAATTCAGCAATGAATGGATGATCCTAATTTAACAATGGGCAGCCTTCCCCCAAATTCTCATGCAAACCAGTGGTGGCTTCCTATTTTTTAAATTAATTACACAGCCTTTTCCAACCAGAAGATTTAAACGTTTACTTCTGTGTGCTTTGAGTCATTTGCATTTTGAGTCTAAAAAAACAATTAACCTTTTAGACCTAGGAAGGCATCCTTTTGAAGAAAAAGATGACAGATTCGGAAAAAAAAAAATTACAAAGTGAAGCTCTTCAAGAGATGGGCATTTGAACCATCAGCTGGACACACTCATGCCCAATAGCATCAGATGGCCAGTATTTTGAATGATACTATTGGAATAGTACGATAAGGAGCCCTGGTGGCAAAGGGGTTAAGCCCTCCACTGCTAACCTAAAGGTCAGAGGTTCGAATCCACCAGCCGCTCTGTGGGAGAAAAATGTGGCAGTCTCCTTCCATAAAGATTACAGTCTGGGAAACCCTATGGGACTGTCCTACTCTGTCCTATGTGTTGCTATGAGTTGGAGTCGACTCGAAGACAGTTTTATTTATTTATTTTAGTGTTTTTATATGCAATAGACAGTGTTCCTTGGGAAGGAAGGAAAGAAGAGAACAAAAATCTAGATTCAAATAATGCTGCTTTTATAAAAAAATTCTTTAAATCCCTAAGAAGGAAAAGCAGATTAGATATTGAGTCACTGTGGGGCAATGTAAAAGGTAAATTCCTTCTCTACTTGAGAAATCACACAGAATTCTTCTCCCCCGCATCTTTCAGATGATATGTAGGAGGTACAGAGAAAAGAGGAGTATTTCACCTACTCAGTATTCCTATTGTTGATTCATTTTGACAGATGCATTCTACTCTTCTTCAGCACCTGGGCAATGACTAAGAGAGGATGTGATAGCTGACTACAAGAGTTATATTTGGAGGGTGTAGCAACAGAGAAGAAAAAGGGCTGGCTTGGGTACTAGAAATGGTTGTAGTACAGGATAATTAGATGGAATTGTACACGGAAAAAATTTGTTAGTGTTACCAAAAATATTTCCTAACGAGAAGCCTGTTGTGCTCTGAAGTAGTCAAAGGGATGCAATGAATATTTCATCTCTTGAAACATTTAACAGAGATAGGGATGCAGGAATACTGAGTATATCTTACAGCTATTTTCTGCTGTGTATAGAGTAAGGATCATCCTTTGTCCTGGTCTTTATTCCTGCCTCAACTAGCAGGTGGAGAGATAGAGCAATGAGAAGACATTTCCCAACCCCAAGGCCGTGCACCACACCATCACATCAAATCTTCAGATGTGAAGCGGTGGGGATCAATCTTATTACTATGCCTATGTAGCATAACCCAAAAATTCTTGACGTTTTCTGCTACCTAGTTTCCAAGATTATGCCTTTAGTATTTCCAGCTCTAACTAAAAGGAAAGCAAATAATACATAAGCAGGATCTGTTAGTTTATTGATAATCAGTGGAAATATTTTTATGGGACATAAAAGATTAGCACTCATGAAGTTTTGAGAATGAATGTAATTAAGTGTACCTCTGGTCATGAGAAAAGGGCTACCCAAAGAGGAAGGAACAGAATTTCAGAGGAAGAGAGTACCAGGTTTGTGATCATGTTCTGTGCAATACCAAAATTATCAGTTAATTTGATTAGACTTTATGCATCATAGTTTTTTTGACTAATTTTTTTCTTTAACCTCTTAACTGGTTGTTTGACTTTTACTTTAACTCTTTGTGATGTGACTACTTAAAGACACAATTGGCTTCAACTATCCCTGGGTGTGTTATCTAGCAATTCTCAAATTTGAGTGTACATAGGATCATCTTGATGTAGGTTCTGATTAAATACATCTAGGGTGGGGTCTAAGATTCTGCATTTACTTCTTTAGTCTTTTAAATTCTAGAACAGTTCTTCCAACTTTTCGAAGAGGCCAATCCAGCCATCCTGAATTTTGGGTTTTATTGTTTCCTCTTCTTTCATTGTTTGGATGTAACTTGTTTCTCTATCCCTTGTATTTCCTATAAAATAAATGTTAGACTGGAATAAAGGCTTGATTAGACTGGAATTCAATATTTTTGGCAAGAGTACTTAGGGTGACGCTATGGACCTTATATCATATGATAGCAGGGATTACATAACTTCTGGCTTCCCCTGTATTAAAAAACAAAACAAAACAAAAAACTGCCGTCAAATCCATTCTGACTCATAGTGATCTTACAGGACAGAGTAGAACTGCCTCATAGAGTTTCCAAGGCTGGAGATCTTTCTCCCAGAGTGGCTGGTGGGTTTCAATAGCCGATCTTTCAGTTAGCAGCTAAGTGCTTTAACCGCTGCACGACCAGGACTCCTTCCCCTCTATCAGTGTTGCTAAATTTGACCATTTAGTTCAGCCAATGGCCACTAGATCTCTCCAGTTTAGGGCTGATCTCCCCCATTGTGGTTAGCAGGTACTCTTTGGCATGCTTGCTCAGCACCTGCTGAACAGCTTAGTCCTTCATAAATTTCACCCGAGAGTTTTAGCTGATGCTTGTTGTCTGAATCATTAGAGGTTGCAGAAGATTCAATCAAAACATGAATGTGATTTTTAAATTTTATGATCTCCACTTACTAGCTACACATCTTCTATTAAGCAAAGAGTTTTCTTTAATCAAGCGGTAATGAAGTATAGTTTCTTATAAAAAAAGGCAGAATAAATGTCTAATTTTTTTCTTTAACTTCAATTTCCAGAATAAGGATGGGATGTAATAGCCACTTCTAGACTAGCTATTCCTAACATTTTCCTTTCTGTAGCAAAAGAGATAGGCAAACATGATTGGAAATAGCAGTGGTGTCACGAATTATCAAATCAGAGAAAAGCTGCACGTTTTCTTTTTCTTCAGAGTAAACACTGAAAATACTATGTATATTAATGTAGTTGTGGTTATACCAAATTAGATGTGAACTTGTTTTGAAGTTTTAGAAAGTGAATGTACTTTCAGCAAAGCTACTTGGGTTGCTATGAGTCAGAATCGACAGCAACAGATTTGGTTTCTGATTCTTCACTTGTGAACTATCAACTGTTAGAGAGGCGAAGATAGATTGACCTGTTTAGTCTGTCCTGAATCCATGGGTGGCAAGTGATGTGTGAAAGCCAAACTGGCTTCAGACAATAGTTGAGCAAATATTCAGTCAGCTTCCTGGATTAAGAGATTGTTGTGTTTGGAAGTCATCATTTTCCACAAGAGAAAACGAACATATTACAGGAAGTAACTGGAATCAGTTTATCCCTTGGTCTCAAAACCTCAAGTTCTTTACTTGAGAGCCAAGAGTCACATCTCAGTTGATTTTCCTTGGGAAGAGCAGTTTCAGTGTATTGGCAGCTTTTAATTCACCTTGGTGTGGTCCATCAGGCCCTTAGACCAGATCGACACCTGGGAAGGTAAAGGTTCATCCTTTAATTTATTGTCTGAGGTTGGAAAGTAGAGGAGAGCTTGGTCTTCAGTTTATAACACGGTAAATTTGCTTTTATGATCAATAAATGAGCACTTAGTGCCAAACTTACAGCCATCCCCTCCAGATGTCTCAAAAACCTTCATGTGCGAGGGTTGACAAGTTGTGGGGTTGTTAACCAATGTCATAAAACAATATGTGTACTACTGTTTCATGAGAAACTATTTGTTCTGTAAGCCTTCACCTGAAGTACAA
>NW_004444050.1:3792235-3850284 GCF_000243295.1 Trichechus manatus latirostris | reverse complement strand
AAAAAAAAAAAAAAACCCAAAAAAACTTGCATGTGCACATGGAAGCGGTCACATGGTGGCTTCTGTTGAGCGAATGCACAATCTGGAGAGAAGATGCTTTTTTTCAAGGTCTGGAAATGTTAGCAGTATCTGGCAGCTACTTCATTTGAAAGATACTCCCGTCACCGTTTCTGGCTATGGGCAGGGGTGAGGATGGGAAGTACCCAAGACAATGAAAAATTGGGCTGGTGGCTGGCTGAAACTGGGTGGAGATGTTGTCATGTTGAAGCCTGGAGCATGAGCACAAATAAGTTTTAGGGGAAAGAACCTGTGCTCGTGTTACTTTCGGTCACTGAACGACCTCAGTGGTGTGATGTGATGAAAGGGGTTGGAAGGGAGGAGAAAGAAGAAAAAAGAATATGAAAATGAGTTTTGTGGACACAAAAGCAATTAGTTAATTCAGTCAGACTTTCAATTTTCAAATCATTGTTTCCCTAGATCCTTAATCCTTAGCCAAATGACTCCCTAAGGGCATATTAATGCATTATTTTATCTTTTAAAGATGTGCCGTCAAAACAACCATTTCTGAAGTTACAAAAGCATTCCCTCAGTCAGCCTTTGCGTGGTCTGTCAAGTTTGATAACCTGACTGTTTTGCCATCGGGATGATTCAGCTATGGCTTGTTTTCTGTGTCGTAAATGTTCATGCTCAAAAAACAAAAACAAACAAATAAAAACCAAGCAAATAACGCCATGATTTTTTTTTTTCAATTGAGTATAGAGATTCCTTTTACTCCCTCTTACAGGACTGACAGAAGCAGAAAGAATGAAGTTACTTCCAGATAGGTTAACACCATGATCATTTTGACCACTTTGCTTGTTCTGTTGAGTCAAAATACTCACTTCACTAATTTTTCCCTAAAACTAAAGAGCTCCGTGGCAGAATCAATGACACAGATTGGTAATTTTAATATGTATTAATATAAATAAGACTTGAGATAAGTCATATGGTTAACCGTAGGATTGCAGCTTCAAACTACTTCTCTCTCCTTAGAAAGGAATGCCGTCTCATTGAAGAAAGCATCACATTTTAAATATATGGAGGAGCTGAGCTGGGAGGACCTAAGACTTTCTCTGGTCCTTTAAAAAATTGTATTTATTTATAATTATGCACATAATATATCACCTACGTAATTAGTATGTTATATATGTATATGTGTACATACATGTATATGTAGCATACTAAATATGCATGTGCATATATATGTATGTATATATGCATATGTAGCATACTAAATAATTACATTGACAGTATATTATGTGCATAATTATACATATATATAAAATATAAAGCTTAGATTTCATAATGTACACATAAAAATAGTTATCATCAAAGAAGAAACATCATGGAGAATATAGTAGAAAAAAATGATTTGTGTAAATTGTAGCATCAATTGATCAAGGTTGTCTATAATTGTCCCAGGTCCTGCAGTAAGAGTGACAAGGCCAGAGTGAAAATTTTTGAGCTGTAGACCATTATAAAGTTTCTTGAGAGAGGTGTCTTCTTTTTTTCTCTCAGCCCTATTTTTTTGTACTTAACTTGAGATTAATTCACTCATTAATTCAACAGATATTTATTGAATACCCATTGTGTGCCTGGCACTATGCCATATATTTAGGATTAAAATTAATAATAATAATAGCAATAAGACTATCTCCTGGGGAATTTCTGCCATATGGAAAAGACTGCTGTATAAGCAGTAAATTCAACCATAAGCCATGAGGACTACAATGGAAATAAACTCACAGGTGGTGGAGGCTCACACAAAGAAGAGGCAAATTCTGTTTCTTGATTGAGCCAGTTTTGGGAAGTATGGAAATTTGCAATTGCCAATTAAAGCTGTTACTATCTCAGAATAGTCACTGCTTCTTCCTAATAGAGTAGAAACAGTTCTCTGAGCACCGCCTCCGGCATGGTCAGACATGAACAGGGCACATCTTTTCTTTTTTGTATTTTTTCTTGAAAAAATTTGCTGTTTTTGCATTTTTCTAGGATAAACAGAGGTGGGAAGTATCTGGGTGTAAAGCAGAGGACTTACCTGACATAGAAATCAAGACTTCACGGCACATGTAAGCAGCTACCTAGCGGCGGTAGGGAACCAGGAGGACGGGAAGGAAAAGGACAAAAGGTTCACGGAAGAAAAAAAGACAAAAAAGGAAAAAGATCTCAAAAGAGAAACAGCAAAAAGAAGTATTATTTGAAGGTGCTCTAAACTACAGGTACTAGAATTATGTTGACAGGAAGTCCTGTTGAGCACTAAAGAAGAAATACAAGCTAAGCCCCAAAAAAGTAGGCAAGATGAGAGCACTTTCTGTTGTTGTGGGGAAGAAAGTTTAGTGCCAAGTCTGTTGTATGATAAAATCTGTTATGAATTCTCTCAGTCTTAACATTATATTAACACACAGAGGTTCATTTTCAAAGGGGTTCAAGTAAAATAAGCTAACCTACTCCCACAAATAAATGGGAGTTGTGTGTCTGAAATCCCTCAAAGCTCTGAAAAACGCAGTCCCTTTTAATATCATTATAGATTTTAACCATTTGAAACCAATTTATAACAGACATTCAAGTATTCTCATCTGTAGCAGAGTTGGCACACAACCCTTCCTATGTTAAACATTTCCAACAAGCCCCCATTCACGCGGCTCCCTGTGCTGGAGAAGTTTCTGAGCTTTTCTTAAGCGGTTCCCTTGCACTGAGGCCGTTCTGAGACAGAACACAATTGCAATCTACCAGCAATCTCTGGAACCCCAAGAAGTCCCAGAAATTCACTGCGTGTGTTTCAGGAAATTATGCTTTAGAAAATAGAGAATTGCTTCTCATTTCATCCTAGACAAGACAAAAGTAAGCTTCCATTTTAGAGATGTTATTTTTAGTTGCCGTTGAAATGGCAACATGTGTAAGAGAGTAAAACGGTCCTGTGCCCTTTGCCCAGTCCTGCACCATCCTCGTGATCATTGATATCCTCGAGTCCACTGTTGTGGCCACTGTGAACGTTGAGTGTCTTCCAATCTAGGGGACTAACCTTGCAGCACTGTATTGGACAATATTCTGTTGTGATCCATAAGGTTTTCGTTAGCTGGTTTTCTAAAGTAGATTGTCAGTTCTTTCTGCCTAGTCTGTCTTAGTCTGGAAACTCCACTGAATCCTCCCCACTATGGGTGACCCTGCTGGTATTTGAAATACCAGTGGCGTAGCTTCCAGGAAAATAGTGGCACTCAAACCACCATATTATGGCAAACTGACAGATGGGTGGCGGATTTTAGAGTTAGACATTGTATATTTATAACTGCTCATTCATCTGGAATGCTGCTGAGGCGAAGACCACAGATGTGAAGGCCTGGATTGTCTCCTCCCCTTGGGCCTCTGCTTTTCACTAGTCTGAAAAGAACACCAGGGGCATTTTTTTGTATTGCTGCCTCCAGATGAAGCTGGTGCCTCAAAGATCAGAGATGAGAATCAGAAAGAAACAGTACATTGTCCAGGGGCTGGTTTCTCTCATCCTGAGACTTACCCTACGTTTGGACTTGATGTTATGTGAGATAATAAATTTTCCCTCTTTCTTCTTTTCTTTCTTCCTTCTTTTCTCCCTCCTTCCTTTCTCCCTCCTTCTCTCCTTCCCCCTTACTTCCTTTTAGTCTTTCTTTCTGGGCTGTCTTATCCTTTCTCATTCCCCTGTCCCCATCACACCACGCCGTCTCATATTCATCACCCACCGAGAATTCTCGAGAACAGGGAGCACTGCAGCAATTTCAGATGAAAATTTAAAGAAGCAAACTGAATACTACTAGAATGGACATAGAACAAAACCTCTGTAAGCCTTTTTGCACTTATGGAATGATAAACTATGTGTACCCAAAGCCAAACAAACATATGAAAAGAGAAAAATACAGTTACATAGATACTGGCTTTACATATTTCCAGCATATAAAGTTCCTATATTTTCTTCATCCAGATACAGAAGCTAAATGGAATTTTGTCATATCAGATTGTGTAAGGATTATTAAGATATTCTATTAATAGGTCCTCATGGAGGTTTGCAATTCTAAAAGTTGTTCTTGAGACTTGAATATCACATAGAATTTAATTCAGTTTTGCTTTCTTTGGATTAGATTTTTGACTTTAAAATGATCTGTAACAAAAAATGCTGTGATATAATGAACACATTTCATGTGAAGTGAAATGACAGGTTCAAAGTGACAGGGCTGTAGGGTCTGGTTACATTTAGAATAGAAATGCTGCTTCAAGATAGGGAGCCGTCTTTAGTATCAATTATTTGAATCAATCCATTCATCCTCAACTTTGATCAAATATGGTGCATATTTAAACAAAAGATTCAACAACTGACCACAAAAGCATTATTAAATTGGTCAATTTTTGAATGATGAAAACTCGGTTTTTCATTTTATCAGCTGACTGCCCGGAGGAGTATTCATTGCTCAACCTTCAGCCTCAGCCTTCCACTACCTTAGGGTTTATCCTATGTTCTCCTCATGTTCCATGTTCTACTTCCTGTCCCTTCTATAAGAGACATTGGGTTACTGTCCCTTCACTGCATATGATTGGTCCAAGCCATCAGGGACATATCATCCTCTGTCAGTTATTGTTACAAGGCTATCTGGGACAGTGAGATGTAAGGGGAGGCTTACCTTGGGTTTCTAGGAAAGTGATTCTGCTGTCTACCCCTCCCCACTCTCATATGTACAAGAAAGCACTTTGCTGACAGATGAAGCTGGTGCCTCAAAGATCAGAGATGAGAATCAGAAAGAAACAGTACATTGTCCAGGGGCTGATTTATCTCATCTTGAAACTTACCTTACGTTTGGACTTGATGTTATGTGAGATAATAAATTTTCCTATTTACGTCAACTTGATTTAAGATCTGTTAAAGAGCAAAAAACATCTTAGCTGACATGCTTTCTAATTTAAAGAAAAACCCTTTTTTTCTTCCTTCCTTTCTTCCTTTATTTCTTTTAAAGTATTGGCTAATGACAAGTAATTAGGGTGACCATCTCTCCAAGTTCCTGGGACTAAGGACTTTTTTTTTTTTTTTTGGTATGACATTTTCAGTGCTAAAAATAGAATGACCCAGGGAAAATCAGGATGGTTCATCACCCAATGAGGTTAAGAATTAGTGTGATTAAATATATAGAACATCATATATGTCTAAAGATGGTATTTTCACGAGGACAAACTTTCCTTCCAAATCTGAAAAAGTTCTTCCTTTTCATTACTCAATAACACAAGAACAAATCTGGGCCTAAAGAATAAAATAAACAAACGATTGGATTCCCTTTCCCAACATTATTGCTTTCCTCACTTGGATGCTTATGATGAACCATCAGAATATTAGTGTCCTCTGGCACAAGCCCTTTCTGTGATAAAAAAAAAAAAAAAAGAAAGGAATGAAGGAAAGAAGGGAAGGAGGGAGAGAAGAAGGGAGGGAGAGAAGAAGAAGAAAGGAAAAGGAAAGAAAAACAGAACAATGACAGAGAGCAGTATACTAAATGGCTGAGCTAAGCCAAAAATCACATTTTCAAAGACATTCATTGGTTCCCATTTTCTCTACTTGCAATGTTCCCATTCCTCCCATTTAGGTCTATTCTGAGGAGACTATGGTCTAGTTGGAAGAGGTCCCAGGAAGCCATGTGATTCTGTCCTTGGCAACTTGGCCCACTTAGCCGGATGATCTTCTGAATGTCACATGGTTGCTGTCTCCCAGTTTCCCCAACAATGAAAACAGGTTACTGATGTTTGGTTTCCCACTCACGTTAAAAGCTTATATTCTGTTGTCTACTTTTATGTCCTTGTGGATATTGAATAGACATTTCAAAGCTAACATATTAAAAAATTTTGTTGGCTCTTGAAAACCTATACAAAAAGCTCCCACTTCTCACCACCTTCCCACAGTCACCGTGATTCAGGATACCATCTCCTCTTGCCTGGATATTTCAGGAGGCTCCTAACTGGTCTCACACCTCCACTCTTGCCCTCCACGTCCAGACAACTCTCCACACAGCAAGCAGAGTGATCTTCCAAAGCCCGTCAGATCTGCCATCTCATCTCTGAGAAGTCTTCCCTGGCCAGTCCCTATCCTATCCACAGCCTGCTTTATTTTCTCCATATTTCTTATTACTATCTGATGGCTTATATAGATTTACCTATTTGTTTGTTTATTGCATGACTTTCCTTAAAGTAAACAAAAACCAAAGCAAAAAAAAAAAAAAAAAAAACCCACTGCCATTGAGTTGGTCCTGAGTCATAGAGACCCCATAGGACAGGGTAGAACTGCCCCATAGAGTTTCCAAGATGTAATCTTTGAGGAAGCAGACTGCCACATCTTTCTGCCTCAGAGCAGCTGGTGGGTTAGAACTGCCAAGCTTTTGATTAGCAATCGAGCACTTAACCACTGCACCATCAAGGCTCCTTATGGAGTATAAACCATATGAATTTATTATTAGGAATTTATTTACTGCCGTATCACCAGCACTCAGAAGAGTACCTAGCACAAAGTATTTATTTAATAAATATTTGTTGAACAAACAAAAATGGCTTCTCTAACCTCCAGAGACTTTCCACTTCATCCAATATGAAATCTAAAGTCCTTCTAATGACCTCTAAAACCCTACATGATCTACCTTCTCACCCCTAAGCCTCTCACTACTTCCCTCTCCCTTGCTCACTCAGCTGTAACCACACTGGATTTCCTGTCCATCCTTGTGCATGCCAAGCAACTCCCACTTGAGCCTGGGCGCTTTCCTTCTGCCACCGGGAAAGTTCCTTCTGTAGACATCTGCCTAGCTTTCTCCCTCTCTTCCTTCAGGTCTTTGCTCAAATGCCAGGGCATCAGAGCCTTCCCTGCCCACCTGACACAAAATAACTTTCCCCCACACTACACTTTCCAGCCTCCTCAACCAGATTCATTTTTCTTTATGGTACTACCATAAACTTACATGCTGTGTATTTATTGGTTTATGCTTATCCCCTACCCAAAACCCACCCCAGTACAATGCAAGCTTCATGCAAAAAGCAACTTCATTTCATTTGCTACTGTATCCCAGCTGTCAGGCCATAGGTGTTCAATAAATATTTGCTGAGTGAATGTGTGAATGAATGGTTTTGCATGAGTTTTTCGATATTACACTTCCATTGTTACATTTATTGCAAACACTTCCCCAGTTTGATGTTTGGCTTCTAATTCTTTACGGTACTTTCATGTGAAGCAGTGATTAATTTTTATGCAGCTAATTCCGTCTTTTCCTGGAAAGCCCTTCCTGATCCAAACATCTGTTAAAGACATACCTATATTTTCTATATATATTTTATGGTTTCCGTTTTTGCATTTAATATTTTTGCAATTTATTACTTATATGAGTTGCAAATCTAAAGAGAATATTTTCTAAAGAACAATTTTCTGTATGTATCTAATTTATTGACTAATTCACCCCATTCTTATTGATTTATGAACTTATTTTATATGTCTATCCCTTTCTATTAATAGATTGTTGTTGTTAGGTGCCATGGAGTCAATTCTGACTCATAGCAACCTTATATACAACAGAACGAAATACCGCCCAGTCCTGTGCCATTCTCCCAATCCTTGCTATGTTTGAGCCTATTGTTGCAGCCACTGTGTCAACCAATCTCATTGAGGGTCTTCCTTTTTTCTGCTCCCCCTCTGTTTTACCAAGCATAATATCCTTCTCCATGGACTAGTCCCTCCTAATAACATAACATGTCCAAAGTAAGCATGAGGAAGTCTCACCATATTCACTTCCAAGGAGTATTCTGGCTGTATCCTTCCAGACAGATTTGTTTGTTTTTCTGGGATTCCATGGTATATGTGTCTTTAGGATACTGTCTTATTCATTATAGTTTTATGATGTGATTTAATATTGGACAGAAAAAAAATCACAATTCTCTATTCGAATTTAATTCTGTTAGCAAAGTTCTAAAATAATACTACTAAATTTTGAATGAAAATGTGTTGAATATCACTATTAACTAGAGAAGTGGTGAACATATTACAATAGTCAGTGTTCTACTACAAGAAAAATGTTTTTTTCCAAACCATTAATTCAAATCATATTTTAAAACTATCAGAGAAGTTTTGCAGTTTTCCTTATGTGGGTTTTTCACATTTCTTGTTAAGAGTATTACAGGGTTTGTTATTATTATCATTATAATATTTGTGAGTGGACTCTTTTATCATTATACCTTCTAAATAGTAAGAATTTATTTGCATATTGCAAATAATTTTTATAGCATTTTTAAGATTATAAATGCAATGCATCTTATTACAGAAAAATTTAATATTTAGAAAAACAGAGGAAATAAAATTAAAATCTACTACAACTGTCTTAGACTGGGTTCTCTAAAGGAGCAAAACAAGTGACGCATATATATAAATATGTTTAGAAAGATTTATTTCAAGGAAATGGCTCATGCAGTTGTGGAGGCTGGCAAATCCCAAAGCCATAGGTCAGACTTCAGGCTGGAGGCTTCTCCTGACTCATGTGGTTGCACGGGCTGATGAACCCCAAATCAGCAGATCAAGTGGAAGGCTGCTGGCTCACAGGGTTGCAGGAGCTAGCCAATCCCAAAATCTGCAGGTCAGAGGGCAGAGGGCAGTCTGCTGGCTCACATCCCAAGAACCACAGGTCAGAGGATGATGAGCAGGATGCAAGATGGAGACAGAGTGAGCTTTGCCAGAACATCCATATACTTTGGATGCAGGCCACATCCCCAAGGAAACTCCCCATTCAACTGATTGGCTGCTCCCATCAGATCACAAAATGAAGGATGATTACATAATATCTGCCAAACCACTGAGAATCATGGTCTAGCCAACTTGACACATAACCTTAATCACCACAATAACCTCATTTTCTAGAGATATAACTATGACAATATATATTATATATATCATGTCATATTATGTATGTATATATATTAAGCACTTATATATGTATACATATAAACAAACCTCTAGAGCTTATATTACAGAAAGAGTTGCAAGACACCTCATTTTCTCAATCTTTCTCCCTCACCCACTCTACTCCATCCCAACAGAGCCTGAGGCATCTCTATGGACCTAAGAATCTACATAACAGTATTTATAAATGATGGACACTGAAGTTGTCCAATCGTCTCATTTTACAGATAAGAAAACTGGTACTGAGAACTCTGTAAGTTCTCCAGGCTTACAGAGCTTAGTCCATGGCTAAGCTAGGAACAGAAATCTGCTTCGGGAACCCACTTGTATGTCCTTTCAGCTTTGCCACCCTTGAAGAGGGCAGATCTTTCTCAGATTCTAAAAGTCTAGAGAGAGTGAACCTGACAAATGTGAGCTAAAATGGACAGAACCAAAATTAGAAAATGAACAAAGAAAACTCAGTCAACATGAAATAAACTACTTCATGGCTAGTGCTATGGATTGAATTGTGTCCCCCAAAATTTGTGTCAACTTGGTTAGGCCATGACCCCAGTATTGTGTGATTATCCACCATTTTGTGATCTGATGTGATTTTCCTATGTGTTATAAATCCTACTTCTATGATGTTAATAAGGCAAGATTAGAGGCAGTTATGTTAATAAGTCAGGACTCAATCTACAAGATTAGATTGTGTTTTAAGTCAATCTCTTTTGAGATATAAAAGATATAAGTCAGCAGAGAGACATAGGGACCTCATACCACCAAAAAAACAAGAGCCAGGAGAAGAGCATATCCCTTGGATCCAGGGTCCCTGCGCTGAGAAGCTTGTAGACCTGGGGAAGATTGATGACAAGGACCTTCCCCTAGAGCCAAGAGAGAGAGTAAGCCTTCCCTGGAGCTGGCACCCTGAATTCAGACTTCTAGCCTCCTAGACTGTGAGAGAATAACTTTCTTTTTGTTAAAGCCATCCACTTGTAGTATTTATCATATCAACACTAGATAACTAAGACGACTAGTATTTTAAAGTAGAAATTTATTTACAGAAGGATGTGCATAGATGGTCCAAGAATTGAAACTGTATCACATACTCTGTGTGAGTTCCCCAAACCTTTCAGTTACCCTGCAAAGAAAATACTTCAAAGTTTGCTTTACTGAAAATGTCCCCATGATCATTTGCTGTGTTATGTTTGGTGAATTGCATCCTATATTCTTCAAGGATAGGCCCATTTGTTCTAGAGATTTTCAACGTGAAGTTGTAGTATTAAGATATTCACAGGAAAAAAAAAAAGCAAATTCTTCTTTATTATAAGAGTTTCCACTTCAGAGGTACATCTAGACATCTTGGTGCCCAGACACAGATTAATATCATGTAATGATTTTCCTGCCATCCTTCCAAGGTTGATGAACTCCATTTTACTTACTAGTCTCATCATTCAGGTGATCATACCAAATCCAAAGTAGAAGATTCATCTCAGTGGCAGAACAAGACCCAGGGTTCATGTTCTCTCTTTCTGTGTGAGTATGTGTGTATTTTGTCTGTTGGCTTGTTTTGTAACCTGTCGTCTTCACATAGCTTACTTTTGGACCAGTGTCTTTTACTTTGTTCCAACAACCCTTTCATTTATATTGCATTTTATTTAAAAAAATCATAGTACTTCGCATTCAGGTAGTAGACTGAAACAATCTGTTAAGAATTGGTAAAAGGACTAGTAGCAGAGACAGGGGAATGAAAACAGAGTATTTCTCTAGGCTAAATGATACACTATCCAAGAAAATGTATATCTTCAGGAACATCACAAACCTTCAGTTACAGGCTCATGTTGATGTAGTTAAAAGGAGAGAAGGGAAATAAGTGGTATTACTCTAAGGGTACACTTCAGGCCATTTAGCCAAACAAGGAAAGTCTAGTCCTAGAACACAACACAGTTGTGACTAGTGACTTTGACTGTTTGCACATATGCTGAATGATTTATTTGGTAAAAAACAAAGTATCTAATAAGTTCTTGACTTACATTTTTATTATAGGCAGAATAATTGCCCCCTGACAATACCCATGTTGTAATCCGTGGAACCTGTGAGTATGTTATGTTACTTGGGGAAGGAAATTAAAGTTGCAGTTGGAATTAAGGTGCTAATCAGTTGAGCTTAAGATAAAAAAACTAGCCTGGATTTTCTGAATGTGCCCAGTGTAATTACAAAGGTCCTTTAAAGTGGAAGAGGGAGGCAGAAGAGGAGGTCAGCATAGGAGAGATTTAAAGATGCTATACTGCTGGCTTTGAAGATGGAGGAAGGGGCCACAAACCAAGGAATGCAGACAGTCTCTAGAAGGTAGAGGAAAAAAAAAACAAAACAAAACAAGAAAACTGATTCTCCCTCACAGCTTCCAGAAGAAACATAGCTCTGTCAATGCTTTAATTTTAACACAGTGAGACCCGTTTCAGACTTCGACCTCCAGAACTGCATTGTTAATAAATTTGTATTGTTTTAAGGCACTAAATTTGTTATAGCAAAATTAGAAAACTAATACAATTTTAAACAAACTCTTATTATCAATAAACAAAACTAGGCCTAGGTAATCATTATGAAAATGGGGTTAGAGATTAATGAATTGAATAATATTTGAAGGCCTGAGAGATTGTCATTTCAGAATATACCCGAAGAAGGAAAGGATATACTTTATGGCTTAGAAAGTAGAACTTCTAAAAGTTTAGTGAAAGGTTTACATTACTACAGGACATAAAGTTTTGAAAAGAAATATAACTTTAGAAGATTGGAAAGTTCTCAAAAGATGTAATTATGACTGTATAATCCTATAGATTGAATTGTATGAAGCTACAGAAGGCGTGCTTATCAAATGTGTAGATGGCATGAAGCCTGGCAAGAGAAGGAACACATTGTATGTCAGAACCAGAATTGAAACAAGAAAAAAAAAAAAAAATCTTGTCAGTCTGTAGCAATGGGATGAATCTGTAAAAAGATCGAAATCAACAGGGATTAACATAAGATCCTACACTTGGGTCCAAAAAACCAACTGCCCAAATGCAGTTGGAAATGATGTAGTTGAGCAGCATGTGGTAAAGTGACTGTTAAGTTTTAATAAACAGAAAAGTTCAAGAGATATTATGATAGGATAATAGAAGTGTTAAACAGTTCAAGAATTTTTTCTACCATTGTGGCTGGTCAGATCATACAAGGTAATTATCTAGTTTTGGATCTGTTATAAGAAAGAAATGAGTAACTCAAAAGGTAATAAAACATAGTTGAAGACATTGAGGGTGCACAGTCGTTAAGTGTTTGGCTGCTAACTGAAAAGTTGGCAGTTCAAACCTACCAGCCACTCTGTTGGGGGGAGATGTGGCAGTCTGCTTCCATAAAGATTTACAGCCTTAGAAACAAACCCTATGGGGCACTCTGTCCTGTAGGGTGGCTGTAAGTCGGAATCTACTAGATGGCAGTGAGTTTGGTTTGGTTTTACTTTGAAGAACACACAACTCCAAATCGAGGGCAAAGGGGAATGATAGTTCTCTTCAAGTGTTTTAAGGACTTATTAGCCAAAAGCATTAGGTTTATTATAAGTGGATCTAGACAGCATAACTAGGACAAGTGAGTGGGAGCGACAGGAAGACAGATTCCAATTCAATATAAAGAAGTCACAAAGTTGTCCAAAATTCAGATGGGCTGCTTCAAAAGTGGGTTCCCTGTCAATGGAGACATTTGCATACAAATTAAACACAACTTGATAGAAAATATTATAAAATGCAATGAAACAGTGAAAAACATGTAGATACATTACAGTCTCTGATGTGATGTCTAAAGCTATGGTGAGAAGTAATTATTATATCAGACTGATTTTAATTAATTTTTCACAGGGGCAAGATTGATGTGTTGGGTAGTATGTCTGCATCTTGGAAATAAGCTATGTTATAACAAACTCCTAAAACAATATTGAAAATGTTCCTAGTAAATAATTGAAAACATGAGGGTCCAGGGAATTTTGAAAGATTTGCTTAGTCTCGTGTGGCTCTTGTTGTTGGTACTTACTGTGAAAATGGAGATGTTGAATTCATAGGGAGCCAGGTCCTTAAAAGAGCTGATTAAAACCTTACTGCTTAATTATAGAGGAAAAGAAGCTAGTTAAATGGCAAGTACTCTCTACTATTGCAATGGTAAATAATTCTCTCAGCTATGCCAAATTCTCATTTCAGAATCTTGAGCACTGCCCCTTTCATCGAAGTATTGAAAGTTCTCACATGTGAACTACTCAGTCACCAGTGCCCACTGAGGCAGTACTGAGGCTTTTGAGCAAAGCTAGTGCTGCCTAGGAAAGACTCTGGTGAAGACATTCTTAGATCTACAAGTCTTCCACTTTCCAATGTCCTATTAGTTCTCCTCTGAGTCATCATTTGGATCTCTTTTCTTTCTACTCTACCCTTTTCATTCTACTACTCTACATATTAATCACAAAAAATCTGTTATATTCCAGGTAATATATAAGAACGTCTTTTCTTCCAAAATTGAAGAAAAGGAGATGTTAGAGAAAGGAGAAAGTGGTGTTATGAGTTTGATTCAAGGTCTTCCTGCAAAGTGCTCAGCTCAGCTATCTTTGAGAGTGCAGGTGGGATCTTTAGAGATTCAGTTAGCAGAGGTGTATTTAGGAAGAGTGAGATTTGAGAAAGAACATAATTAGGTGAAAGAAGAGAGAAACAATTTAAGGGAGTGAATTTGTGGGTGAATAAATCTTCTTTTAGCCATGAACATCTTCAATCGCTTCTCCTACTGCTTACTCCATTCTCCCCTTCCTATTTCTATCCTGAAATTGACCTTCCTGTGGGGTTAGTCTTAGTACACTCACCCCAAATTTCCTATATTAAGATATTTCTACCTTTATTCTTACTTCATCACCATAATGTATGTGTGTGTATGTATGTATGTATAAGGAAATCTGCACTCTAGTACATTCTGAAAAACCCCGTAACTCATGGATATGTATACCTTCCTATCTAGAAAGGAGACACCAAGATATCCTCCATGAAAGCCTCACTTAGGGTTAGTTGTAAGGACTATATGAAATAATATATGTGCAACAGCTTTACAGACAAAAACTCTACCCAATTTTTTTGTTGTTGTGCTCTTTACTCCCTTTCTTCTCACAGATATGCCACCTGCCTCATTGCAGACCTTTTCTAGAAATTCAGGGTGAAAATGAATTCAGTGAAATCCAACACATATCACTGAGAATCTTCTACGGGAATGGTTTTAGGCTTCACTGTGGAAACCGTGCTCTTGGAGCTCATGAACTCGTGGAAGGGACAGATGTGTAAACACTTACATAACTCAGGGATGGCAGGTCTGAGGGAACATGCTTTAGGAGATTTATAAGCAATGAATGTGCTATGGGAGGATAAGGTAAAATCGTTTAATGCTGACTTGGGAAATCAGAATGGATTTTTGAAGGAGGTGGAATATGTGTTATACCTTAAAGGAGAATAGGAATCCAGTAAGTACACATCCAAGCAAATGGCATTCTGGGCAATTATAACAGTACCTAATTAATTATTCCCTATTATGTGTGGTGCTAGAGTGCTTACACAATGTGTTAGATATTGAAACGACAACTTATATGCATTTATCTCATTTAATGACTACAACAACTCTGTGAGAGGTGTACTGTTAATGGTCCCAAGTTATTAATGCAGAAACTGAGGCTATTAGAGGTTAAGTAAATAGCCCAAGGTGACATAGTTGGAAGGTGCCAGAGAAAATACTTGAAATCAGAATGTCTGACTATAAATGCTTAACCATTCACCCATTGATTTGATTATGATTACCAATATATTTGAATACATTTTTTCACCTCATTTTTTCTTCTTCCCCCCTCCATCTTTTTCCTACAGTTTTCTTTTCAGATTGAGATCCCCTCCACTTTCAATTTTTCCCCTTTCCTTGTTGGGAAGTTATACGTGGCTTTTTTTTTAGTCTTCAAGGTTACTCTAGAAATTTTAGCATGCATAAAGGTACAAAATATATCAACATATTTTCCTTCTTCTCCAAACCAGATACAAACTTTAGAACACAACAACTCAAATCATTCCTTTCCAGGTATGAATACTTACTGCTCTCCTGAATTTTAATTATAGCCTGATTTTTTTAAACTCCACTAACTGTCATCATTTTATACAGTCAATGTTAGTTTCCATTTAGTTTTATCATTTTTTGCTTCATATGATTTGAAGCTATGTGATCAGGTCCATATATATTTTGAATTATTTCATATTTCTGATAGATTGATTCTTAAACCTTTATGAATATCCTTCATCTACAGTAATACTTTTTTCTTTAACATACATTTTTAATGGCTCAACATTAAAAAATGTATTGATATGATTTACATATTAACAAAAGGAGAAAAGTATACTTATTCTACTAGACAATGAAATAGCATTTGATTATCTGAACATCTATTTATAGCAAGTTATATTGACTAAGAAATAAAAATGAATATCCTTAACAAAATAAAAAATATGTACAAAAATCCTTTTAATAAGCATGTATTCAATGAGGAAATATCAAAAGCACTTTTTAAGTTGAAAATTTTTTAATTAAAATGTTTTTAGTAAAAATCTCCAATGCCGTGTCTTCTATTTAATATTGTAGTGAAAATTTAGTCATTTCAAAAAGACATGAAGAAAAAGTTGTAAGGAATAACAGAAGTGAATTGTCTGTATACCAGCAATGATTAGAAAATGTAATTGTCAAAAGACAACATTTAAAATAGCAACAAAAATATCAAGTGCCTAAGAATAATTTCTCAAATACTCTAATAATTCATATAACATAAAAATTAGAGTCTAAGGAGTACATGAAAGAAAAGCACAAGAAATGGAGAGCATACCATGTTTATAAAGGCAGACTCAAAATTATGAATATGTTCATTCTCACCCAAATTGCTCTATGGATTTAATATAATCCAATAGCAATTGAAAATACCTACAAGGTTTTTGTTTTTATTTTTTTGTTTTATTATTTTGAACTTGTCAGCCTGATTCTAAAATTTTTGTGAGAAAACAAAGGGCCAAGAATAACCATGACCTTCCTAGAGAGCAACATAAGGCGTGGAGACTTGCCTTCTTAACTATTAAAACTTATTTTACATGTGTAATAAATACAAGTGTGGCATTGGTTCGGGGATGGACAAATGGACTCATGAAAAGAAGAGTCATACATACCTGATAAGGAAAGAAATAATCATTCAGTGAATGAAGCTGAGACATCCTCAAGACATGACTGTGGCTGCACTGTGAATGAACAAGCATCACCCATGTGGGAAACGGGATGGATGTCTGACAATGTTCACAAAAGACAACTCCAGATTTATTAAGTACTTACATGTAAAACACAACATTTCTAAAGATTTAGGAGCAGACATAGGAGAATATCTTTAAGACCTTTATTATGAATGGGAAACATTTCTTAAAGAAGAAACTAACTTTTAAATAATAAAAAAATAAAGATGGACAAGTTTACCATAATAAATAACTTATATTTATCAAAAGACCTAACAAGAGCGACAAGTGGCAAACAGGGAGATTTTTGTAATATATATTACTGATCTACTGTATACAAATATAGATAAAGCATATATGTAAAATATAAAGAACTACTATAAAACAATGAGAAAAAACAAAACACTGAAGCATCTATGTTTGACCTGATGGCTCAGAGGCATTCTAAATGATACCTAGAGATGATGTTTATAGACTTCAGACAATTGATTTAGTAGTTCACTTAAAAAAATAAAGTTAAGAAAATAAGAAACACTAACAGAACAACAAAGTCTTACAGATCACAAAAAAAAAAAAAAAAAAACTTACATTACATTAAATCTCTTCCTATCTCTTTTTTTTTTATTGTACTTCAGGTGAAGGCTTACAGAACAAATAGTTTGTCATGAAACAGAAGTACACATGTTGTTTTATGACATTGGTTAACAACCCCACAACATATCAACCCTCTAACTTCTCAACCTTTTTTTTTTTTTTTGGTGAAAATACACATAGCCAAAGATACACCGTTTCAAAAATTTCTACATGCACAGTTCAGTGACATTGACTACGCTCTTCCAATTGTGCTCTTATTCTCACTTAAGATGAAGGCTTACAGAACAAAATAGTTTCTCATTTAACAGTTACTACAAATGTTGCCCTATGACAATGGTTAACAATCTCACAACACATCAACAATATCCTTACTCAACCTTGGGTTCCCTATCACCAGCTTCCTTGTCCCCTTCTGCTTTCTGGCCCTTGTCACTGGACTCCTGTACCTCGTTAGTCTCATTTGGTTTTACGGGGCTGTCCACTCCCAGGCTGAACAGTGAACCTCAGAGATAACTTCACCACTGAGCTAAAAGGGTGTCTGGGGGCCATACTCTTGGGGTTTCTCCAGTCTGTGTCAGGCCAGTAAATCTGGTCTTTTTTTTTGGGTTAGAATTATGCTCTACATTCTTCTCCAGCTCTGTCCAGAACCCTCTGTTGTGATCCCGGTCAGAGCTGTCAGTGGTGGTAGCCGGGCACCATCTAGCTGTACTGGACTCAGTCTGGTGGAGGCCTTGGTAGCTGTGGACAATTAGTCCTTTGGACTAATCTTTTCCTTGTATCCTGTTCTCTTCATTCTCCCTTGCTCCTGAAGGAATGAGACCAGTGGAGTATCTTAGATGGCCCCTCACAGGCTTTTAAGACCCCAGACACTACTCACCAAGGTAGAATATAGAGCATTGCCTTTATAAAATGTGTCATGCCAATTCAGCTAGATGTTCCCCAAGACCATGGACCCCAGAGCCCTCTGCCCAGCAATTCAGTCCCTCAGGGAGTTTGGATGTGTCTATGGGGCTTCCATGACCTTTCCTTGTATAAGTTGTGCTAGTTTCTCCTGTATTGTGTACTGTCTCACCCTTCACCCAATCTTCCTATCTCTTTTGAAGCAACATCTTTTCCTTTAAGAACAGCCACCGTAACCTACTTTTTTTGAATGAACAACTTAAAACAGATTAGAATGTATCAATATTCTGGATCTTCTTTCAGAATAGCTTTGTTTTGGTTATTTATTTATTTATTCATCTATAAGACAAATTCATCAATAGCAAAAAAAAAAAAAAAGTCAGTACGAAAATATAATAAAAATGACCACCTCATAATAGCGATTGTTGTTGTTGTTGTTAGGTGTCGCCGAGTTGATTCCGACTTATAGCGACCCCGTGTGCAACGGAATCAAACACTGCTGGGTCCTGCGCCACCCTCACAATCGTTGTTATGCTTAAGCCCATTGTTGTAGCCACTGTGTCGATCTATCTCATGGAGGGTCTTCTCTCTTTTGTTGACCCTCTACTTTAGCAAGCATGATGTCCTTCTCCTGGGACTGGTCCTTCCTGATAAATGTCCAAAGTACATGAGACGAAGTCATGCCATCCTTGCTTCTAAGGAGCATTCTGGCTGTACTTCTTCCAAGACAGAGTTGTTTGTTCTTCTGGAAGTCCATGGTATATTTAATTTTTTGCCAACACCATAATTCAATTCTTCTTCGGCCTTCCTTATTCATTGTCCAGCTTTCACATGCATATGAGGCGATTGAAAGCACCGTGACTTGGGTCAGGTGCACCTTAGTCCTCTGAATGACATCTTTGCTTTTAAACACTTTAAAGAGAACTTTTGCAGCAGATTTGCCCAAAGTAATAGGTCATTTGATTTGTTTCCAAGGTGCTGATTGTGGATCCAAGTATAACGAAACTCGTAACAACTTCAATCTTTTCTTTGTTTATCATGATGTTGCTTATTGGTCCAGTTGTGAGGATTTTTGTTCTCTTTATGTTGAGGGGTAATCCATACTGAAGACTGTAGTCTTTGATCTTTATCAGTAAGTGCTTCAAGTCCTTTTCGATTTCAGCAAGCAAGGCTGTGTCATCTGCATATGACAGGTTGTTAATGATAATAAAAGCTATAAAAATATTAGGAGTAAATATAAAAATCTTCAATTACAATTACAAATGCAATTACAAAAAAAATTTCCAATAGGATTTTTAGATGAAATTTGACAGCTTATTTATTAAATTATCATCTGGGAAAGTAAACTGCCTGTTGATATATAAAAAAACTTTTTTTAAAATACGGATTTTTTTTCTTTTTCTTTTTTTCAGTATACAAAGATGTTTGTCTAATTCAGCCCTGTTAATTATATCTTTGATATTCTTTAAATCCCTGTTTATTTTAGATGACTTGATATGCCAAAAGCTGAGAGAGGAGTACTAAAAATATTGGTCTACTTTTGGGCTTCTGCCAATTCCTCATATTTCTCACAGGTTCTGCTTTATATATTTTGATGCTATGTTGTATAGCACATAAAGTTTCAGGCATTAAACCCTCATTGTGAATTGTATCTTTTTACAAATAAGACTTTTTTATGTATCCTACATAATGCTTCCTTGTATTGCTGGGATAAAATCTTTTAATGCATATCTGAATTATCATTTATAGATTTCTATTTTAAATTTTCTAATTCAGGTTCATTTATCAACATGATCTCTCCTTTCCAAGTGCTTATTTCTCAGGTTTTCAAAGAACAAGCACATGTACCTTTTTAAATACATTTCTCCAACATTTTCATCAGTTAGCCTATTCAGTTTTTATACTACTTATCTGTGAATTTTGTTTCTTTAATTCTTGAAGAAAAAGCCATTGTTTTTGAGGTTCTCAAATATATAAGACAAATGTGAATGGGATTTTCTTTTTCTTTTTAATATAAGTTATATACGTACTTTCTAACGTCTAATTTTACTGATATATAATTTATTCACAAAAGGATCATTTTCTTCATTAGAGTTTAGAAAGAACAAATTCATAGATGTCTTTATTAATTATACCATTATTATGTTTTTTATTTACTTGTTTTGGCCTTTATCCTTCATTAAATCTTTCCTTCTATTTAGCCTTGGGATATTTTCCTATTTTTTCTCAAGATTTTAAAGTAGATACTTAATTTCTTTAGTTTTCTTTTTTGAAAATAAACATACCAAAAGAGTACTGTTGTGGTAAGTCTTCATAATTTTTGATTGTGTAAACATCATATTTGAATTATTTTTTCCCCATATTCAGTTATTGTGCCCTTTATAGCCTGACTTAAGCATGTTGTTCTTTAGGACACATTTGTTTACTTCAAAGTCACTAGAAATTAAAAAAAAATTAAATTAACTTAGAATTGGTTATAGGATCCATGGTTAGGCAAAATATATGCTTTTAAAAATTTATTCAGACTTTTCTTGTGGCCTAATACAGTATGAATTTTTGTAAATAAGACATTGCATCTTGGACATAAGGAATCCTCCCTATTTTGTGATTTAAAATTAGGTATAAAGCTATTGTTGTTGTTAGCTGCCATTGAGTCACCTCTGACTCATGGTGACCTCCTGTGCAACAGAACAAAATGTTGCCCGGTTCTGTGTCATCCTCACAATCGCTGACATATTTGAATCTCCTGTTGCAGCTACTGGACCAATCCATCACACTGAAGGTCTTCCTTGCCCTTGCTGGCTCTCTACTTCACCAAACATGATATCCTCCTCCAGTGACTGGTCTTCCCAATGATGTGTTCAAAGCAAGAGAGTCAGACAGTGTTCTATTGTAATCCATAAGGTTTTCATGGCTGATTTTTGGAAGTAGATCATCAGGCCTTTCTCCCTAGTTTGTTTTAGTCTGAAAAGCTCTTCTGAAACCTGTCCACCATGGGTGACTCCACTGGTATTTGAAGTACTGGTGGCATAGCTTCCAGTATCACAGCAACATGCAAGCCATCACAGTATGACAAATTGACGGATGGTAGACTTTGGAAATAGCTTGGTAATATTTAATGACATTAAGGATGTGAATTCCTATGATGTAGTAATTCCACTCCTAAGTATACGTATGTATATACAGGCAGTTCTTGCTTTGCACAGTACTGTGTTAACTGAAACTTGTGAATTTTGAAACCATGTGTAATCCTGTGTACAAATTAGACGACAATCAGCTTGCTTCCCAGAATTCATTCATTGAAGTTCCACTAGGCAATTTTTAGAATGACAACAATCACCCATTTGATGTTCGCCAAAACTCTATTTATAAAAACTATTGTTGTAAGTATTTCTTTGTAATAAAGTTCAGCTTCATGCAGATTTCTCAAGGTCTCTTCTGAGTAACTACTCTTTTCTAGGAAGATCATGTGTCATTTTTTAGGGAACAATTCGTTTGAAAGATGGAAATACATAATTATTTTCCTCTAGGGACAAAAATTGAAGAAGAGTTAATTTATCCAAAAATTGGCAACTGAATTGATTGTGCTACTACTAATACCTCATGATAAGGCAAAACTCTGTGGAGGACGTAGGTACAATATGACTAAGGCAATTAACAGTGCCTGCTGTCACCCTGCTCCTATGATTCTTCACGTAGAGGCGAGATCTTTGCCAATCAAGACCATGTTCAGGGTCACCAAAAGCTGCTTACAGATGACTGTAGGGCAGAGGCTCAATAAAAATGGACATACAGGTGCTAGATAAATCCATTAGTTCTACCTTCTTTATTGTACTGTTCATAGTCTACAAGCCTGTATTTATTTTTATCTATACACTGAAAATTCGTGTCTAGTGACCTGCGATGAAGGTCTAGAGGGTTGCTATGAGTCAGAATCGACTCAATGGCAGCAGGTTTGATTTTACGGGCTCAGTGGCCTGCCTCAGGAGGGAGAAACTAGTATGGTGTTTCTAAAGACTCAGGCTTCTTACCTCACAGGTGGAGTAAACTGTTTTCTGTCCCATTGTGTTTCCAAGCTTAGACAGAAAATTTCCCCAGTCAGCCTGACCCTTCCATGCCCTGCAGCTTGGAGGATTTTGCAGGGATTTTTGTAGGGATAACTATGAAGTCTACACACTTCTTCCTGTGGCTTTGGGAGCCTCCCTAGGAGGTTTCTAAGTTGGAGCTGACCACAGAGGGAGTGAAGCTCCCCAGCCCACCCAGACTCCGTCCTAGTCAGAGGTCACTGGAAGATTTGCCCTTTGGTGATGGGGCAGGCAGGGAACTGCTAACAGCAGAGAGTCTCTGAGGTTCCTGTGTGCTCTAGCTCATCAGTTCAGCGTCGAAAGTCGTTTTCATAGAGAGCAAGAAGCACTGTCTTAAGTGCCTTTGTATTCCACTCAGTGATTTGCACATAGTAGGTCCTTGATACATACTAACAAGTAGAAAGGACTTGTGTTAAGCTACACACAAGAGGGTCTGAAATAAGCAGGGGTGATACATCTACAGGAGCCCTGGTGGCTCAGTAGTTAAGAGCTTGGCTGCTAACCAAAATGTCGGCAGTTCAAATCCACCAATGCTCCTCGGAAACTCTATGGGGCAGTTCTACTCTGTCCTATAGGGTTGCTATGAGTCAAAACCAACACGACAGCAACTGGTTTGGTTTTAGGTTATACATCTATTGGAAACAAAGAAGAAGGATCAATAGTTGGGAAATATGGCCTTGGTGATAGAAATGATGCCAGAGATCATGACAGAATTTTGAAAGATCAACAACTTATTCACGGCAAATACTTTTTTTTCAACAACATAAATGACAACTGTACATGTGGACCTCACCAGATGTACTACATAGGAATCAAATTCACTAAACCTGTGGAAAGAGACAATGAAGCTCAATATTATCAGTCAGAATAAGGCCAGGGGCCGACTGTGGAATACACCGTCAATTGTTCATATGGAAATTCAAGTTGAAGCTGAAGGAAAGTAAAACAAATTCACAAAAACCAAAGTACTATCTTGAATATATCCCACTTGAATTTAGATACCATCTCAAGAATAGATTTGATGCATTAACACCAATGACTGAAGACCAGGCGGATTGTTGGATGACATCAAGGACATCATATATGAAGAAAGCAAAAGATCATTAAAGAGGCAGGAAAGAAAGAAAAGACGAAAATGGATGTTAGAAGAGACTTTGAAACTTACTCTTGAACTTACAGCAGCTAAAGCAAACGAAGAAATGATGAAGTAAAAGAGCTGAAGATTTCAAAGGGCAGCTGGAGAAGACAAAGTAAATTATAATTAAATATGCAAAGACCTGGAGTTAGAAAACCAAAAGGGAAGAATACGCTAGGCAATTCTCAAGCTGAAAGAACTGAAAAAAAAATCAAGCCTTGAGTTGCAATACTGAAGGATTCTCTAGGGGCAAAATATTGAACAATGCAGAAGCATCAAAAGAAGACAGAAGAAACACACAGAGTCACTGTACCAAAAAGAATTAGTCAGTATTCAACCGTTTCAGGAGGTAGCATATGATCAAGAACCAATGGTACTGAAGGAAGAAGTCCGAGCTGCACTTAAGGCATTGGTGAAAAACAAGACTCCAGGAACTGGTAGAATACCAATTGAGATGTTTCAACAAACGGATGCAATGCTGGAAGCACTCACTCATCTATGCAAAGAAATTTGGAAGACAGCTACTGGCCAATTGACTGGAAGAGATCCATATTAGTGCACATTCCAAAGAAATGTGATCCAACTGAATGTGGAAATTATCGAACAATATCATTAATATCATATGCAATTAAAAGTTCGCTAAAGATGATTCAAAAGCGGTTACAGCAATACATGGACAGAGAACTGCCAGAAATTCAAGCCGAATTCAGAAGAGGAGGTGGAATGAGGGATATCATTGCTGATGTTAGATGAATCTTGGCTGAATGCAGAGAATACCAGAAAAACGTTTACCTGTCTTTTGTTGACTATGCAAAGGCATTCGACTGTGTGGATCACAACAAGTCATGGATAACATTGCAAAAAACGAGAATTCCAGAACACTTAATTGTATTCATGCAGAACTTGTACATACGCCAAGAAGCAGTTGTTCAAACAGAACAAGGGGATACTGTGTGGTTTAAAGTCAGGAAAGTGATGCATCAGAGTTGTATTCTTTCACCATGTTTATTCAATGTGTATGCTGAGCAAATAACCTGAGAAGCTGAACTCAAACATAACATGGTTTTAAGGATAGCATAGGGCTGGGTAGTGTTTTGTTCTGTCATACATAGGGTCACTATGAATCACAACTGACTCAAAGACACCTAACAACAATACCTCTGTTGTAGGAGAACTGGTTGCACAGTGGCTAAAGTGCTCAGCTGCTAACCAAAAAAGTTGGTGATTCAAACCCACCAGCTGCTCCACAGGGGAGAGTTGTGGCAGTCTGCTACTGTAAGGATTACAGCCTAGGAAACCATATGGGGAGTTCTACTCTGTCCTACAGAGTTGCTATGAATCAGAATCCACTTGATGTCAATGGGTTTGTTTTATTTTGTCTTTTTTAATACCGCTATTGGGAGATGGAGCTCTGGTGGCATACTGGTTAAGAGCTACCCCTTCTAACCAAAAGGTCAGTTCGAATCCACCAGTCGTTCCTTGGAACCCGATGGGGCAGTTCTGCTCTATCCTGCAGGGTCACTGTGAGTAAGAATTGACTCAATGGCAATGGGTTTGGTTTAGTTTTATTGGGGGACAGTGGTAGAATTCTCAGCTTTCATGCAAGGCCCAGGTACAATTTCCTGCCAATGCACCTCATGTGCAGCCACCACCCATCTGTCATAGGAGACTTGCATGTTGCTGTGGTGCTGAGCAAGTTTCAGTGGAGCTTCCAGCCTAAAGAGGACCAGGAAGAAAGGCCTGGTGATCTACTTCTAAAAATCATCCAGTGAAAACCCTATAGATCACAATAGTCTATTCCCAAGGAATCATGATGATGGCACAGAACTGGGCAGCATTTTGTTTCCTTCTGCATAGGGTCCATGAGTCAGGGTTGACTCATCGGCAGTGAACAACAACATATCTCTGTTTTTCGCCATTGTATCCACAGTGTTTAGCAGAGAACCTGGCAAGTAATAAGCCATCAATAAACAATAATTAAGTAGATAAAAATTACAAGAGAAACAACGTGATAGAATTGTGATAAATCACCTTCACATTACATGGAATTTTTCATATAGCAGGTCAGATTGTAAGTGATGATCTCAAGTGACGATTCTTAACCTGCATTGGGGGTGTGGCTGAGATGAAGGATATGTATTAGAATCTTGGCACAGAGGAGATTTAAAGTGTACATATTGTCCCTGGATCTCCTGATAGCCTCCCTCACTGATACTCATTGATCTGGTACAAGATTCTTGGGCTACAATGAGGAAACTGAAGCAAAGTTAAATGACTTGCCCAAGGTCACAAGATTACTGGTGCCTGTTATAGATTGAATCGTGACCCTCAGAAAGAACTGTGGAAGTTCTGACCCTTGCAACTGTACATATAATGCTGTTTGGAAACAGGAGTTTTCTTTTGTTATGTCAGTAAGGTTATACTGGAATAGGGTGGATCTTAACCTAATCATTTCTGAGTGGTGTCTTATAAATAGAGAAGAATAGACATACACTCAGGGGGAACACAGATGCCATGTGAAGGCCTGTCTACAAGCAAAGCCAAGGATTGCCCACGGACTCCAGAAACTAGGAGAGAGGCTCACAGAAGGAACTGACACCTCTGAGGCCCTGATAATGGACTTTTAGCCTTCAGACTGTGAGAAAATATATTCCTGTTCTTTAAAGCGACCCACTTGTGTTATTTTTTGTTACCACAGCACTAGGTAGCTAAGACAGTACCTAATGAATATTAAATAGTTCACTGTTTACAAGAAAAGAGTGTTAAACAAACCATACTTCAAAGCTGGCATAATACAATTTATGAATTACAAATTGGTTTTTTTCAAAAAGGTGAATTTTGAATCATCAAAGATCACCAGAATTTAGTTGAAATTTATCTTAAAAATATATTTCCTGCCATTTAGCTTATAAAATGTGACTTTGAGAATCACAGTCTTCCTTTTCATTTATAGAAGAGTAGAAAATCACAGATGAACATCTACAGTAAACCCTACCAAAACTTTTCAATTGAAGATGGCAGAATAGAAGAGGATAATGCAAGACACGTGTCTTAAAGGTGCAAAGGCTTTTCATGTCATTTGAATTAACATCTTGTCTAGTTAAAGTTCACAAATAAATTCTACATTTGCGAACTCCCTCAGGAAATGATTTCATAGTATTCTGTGGATAAGAAAGTTTTCACATCATCTTCTCATCTTTGCTTACTTAATGAATTATCCTTCGTAAGCGTTACATTTTCTGTATTTCGTTTAGCATCTGTGTCTTTTGAAGTCCAAATTCCATATCTACTATAGTCATCCCAGAGTTCAGTGTTGCATTATCTCAGATAGACTCAGGACGGGCAATCTGTGTTGCCTCCTCTTTCACTGAAAAGTATTCAATTACAATTTGCAAGCAAGTGTCACTCCTCTAAGGTGAGGGAACAGGCAAATAAATGGCTTAATCATCTTGACAGCAGCTCAAAATATATACATCTTTAATGGCTGGCCTCCCCTCTGATGAATCCCATCTTGGCCCTTACCCATAGATATGAGACCTGAATGGCAAATATACAAACAAATCTTTCGATCCTTTGTCTGGTCATTAAAATAGCATTAGGTCGTATAATATACAAAAGTATAATACTTTAGGCTGCCTTAGAGGCAGTCTAAAAATTAAGCATTCCATTTGGTTGTGTAGGATTAATGCAGAGTGCTACCAAAAGCCACCTGAATTAACAAAGGAATAAAACCAAACCAAACCCATTGTCCTTGAGTCAATTCCGACTCATAGTAACTCTACAGGACACAGTAGAACTGCCCCATAGAGTTTCCAGTCTTTACGGAAGCAGACTGCCACATCTTTCTCCCATGGAGTGGTTGGTGGGTTTGAACCATCGATCTTTTGGTTAGAAGCCAAGTGCTTAACCACTGTGCCACCAGTGCTCCTATAATCAATAAATAAATGTAGTGTATTGCAGGTGCAGAGGTTTGAACTTGTGCCTCCTTACAATGTTGTATCCGTTGCTCCACTTATTCTTTTAAGGCAATAACATAAAAGAATGTGGCAAAGACTGCTAACATTCTTCCAGTATATTTTATCCTCTTCTTCCATACTAATAGTAATATAATGTATTTTTCATCCTCCCTCATAGCTGGCTATGGTGACTTGCCTAAACTCTGGTCAATAGGATTAAGAAAAACATATCTAAGGCAGTTCTTGGGAATCTTCCTTAAAAGACATCAGACACAGTACAATTGCTTATTTTCCCTCTTTTCCCCTCATCCTGCTGCTGGGAATGTGTCTCTAGCTGCCATCTTAGTTGATGAAGATAGGAACCATATCCTAAAGATGGTGAATAGATAAGCTGGAAGGATCCTTGATCCCTGAAGGCTTTGTGGAGCATCTCTGGTCTGTTTCTTGGGTTTTTTTTTTTCTTTTCTTCCTTTTATATGACCAAAAGAAATACACTTCTAATTTGCTTAAGCCACCATATTTTTTTCTAATTGCTGTTCAACCCAGCCCTAATGAATACAATGAGTTTGAAATGCATGGCCTTTGAAAAGCGGATGTGGTAACCTTATTAAGTCACTATTTCAACATTGGTCTCTAGGCTTTGTGGCTGAGGGTGGAAGTAATACATGTAGGAAACATCTCTTGTACCTAGAAGGAATAATTCACTATAAGCCTTTCTTTGCTAACCCAGTCAGGGTAGAGAACTTCCTTCATTGAACGTCTTCTGAGTTAGCACTTCCTTTCAACTCAAGTTTTATTTCAGTTTTTTGTTAGTCCTCTTTGTAAAAGGTATTCCTTCCTTCCCTGCCCCAGTTTGACTTTATAGGTTTTTGAGGATTAGCTCTACCCATATAACATTCTCTGTAACAATGTGCACTCTCCCCTCCATCCCATACCTAATTCTGAGTTTCTATCAAACCCCTTTCCAACTATGACCACTTTCCCATTGCTTAAGGCTGGATGGAACATTTTTCTTCCATTAACTGCTGTTTCTGGTTAAGGAAATAAATCCTGGCAGTGGACCCATTCTCTGTGCTATATGCCTTTCGGTAGGACATGTGCCAACCTTCTCTCAAATTCCTCTGACAAATTCTCTGTTCTGACAGTGTTTCTTCTTTAGGAGAAGAAAGTCTACTGGCTCTGAGTTTATACTTCATAATGCCTGTTCACAGGAGACAGCTGAGTGTTTCACACTCAGTCCTACTAAGGGAGCGTGCTTACTACCCTAAATAAGAACTGTCTCCTCAATGTCTCTCATTCAGAAAATGTAGACTAACAGAATCTAGGATTGGGTGGGTGTGTCAGGAGCAGGCCAAGTAGCTGCAACTGAAATTTCAGCACTTAGCTCTTTGCCTCATCCTGTCTACTTAATAATAAGGGATCAAATGATTGGTACCATTTTCCTTTCTAAGAGGAAATTAGGTCTGACTCTCTTCCTGTTTGTAAAGTGTATGGTTTCTGGCCTATTCAAATCACGATTTAGCTCCTCCCTTCAAACAAAGTTTTTGTTAGGGAGCCCTTATTATGGACAGACAAAACCCATTGAAGAAAAACAAGTTAAAGCAATAATCATAAAATCAGTGATAGGCTTCTGACATGGATTGAATTGTGTCCCCCAAAAATATCTGTCAACTTGGCTGGGTCATGATTCCCAGTATTGTATGATTGTCTACCATTTTATCATCTGATATGATTTCCCTACGTGTTACAAATGCTATCACTATGATGTAATAAGATGGATTAGTAGCAGTTATACTGATGAGGTCTACAAGATCTGATAGTGTCTTAAGCCATTCTCTTTTGAGATATAAAGACAGAAGTAAGCAAAGACACATGGGGGCCTCATACAACCAAGAAAGCATCACCTCGAGCAGAACACATCCTTTGGACCTGAGGTTCCTGTGCTGAGATGCTCCCAGACTAAGGCAAGACTGATATCAAGGATCTTCCTCTGGAGCTGACAGAAACAGTAGGCCTTTCCCTGGAGCTGATGTCCTGAATTTGGACCTGTAGCCTAGTAGACTGTGAGGGAATAAATTTCTCTTTGTTAAAGCCATCCACTTGTGGTATCTCTGTTATGGCAGCACTAGATGACTAAGAAAGCTTCCCTCACCCTGGCAAGTTTTCGAGATATTATTGCTTTTTATATCTTAGGAATTTGTCAACAGACAGTTAATATTTTATGCAGAAATTTTATTGACCCTACTATGAGTGAGACACTGTACGAAATTGTGGGGTTATTATAGCTAACCGGAAGTTCAAGTTCTCCCACTCGAGACAGACAAGAAACAATTAAGTCAGTAAAATGTGACAAATCCTGAAAGACTTGCGTGCAAGGCTATTGGGGATGGCAGTAATGAAAAGATCAGGCAAGGCTTCCCAAAGGAGTGTCCTTCTCCAACTCATTAACTGCAGATCTTAATGCAAATATTAGTTTCTTAGGTCTTCATTTTGTCAATTAACAACAACAAGTAGCCTCATGTACTTCAAAGTCAACTATCCCCACTATATTCCAGGGATCATTTTAGGCATTTTTGGGTTTGTTTGATTATGTATCTATGCAGTCCATGAAGCAAGTAGAATACGACTTTCTTCTGTGAAGAAAGAATTGTCAGATGTTGAATTTCATGGGGATGCTGAAGAATAACCTAAATGAAATTCTAAACTAAGGAGAAAACTTCATTTATTAATGTCTTTGTTAATGCTGTCAGTTGCTGTTGGGTCAGCTCTGACTCATGATGACTCCATGTACAACAGAACAAAATGTTGCCTGGTCCTGTGCCATCTTCATGATCATTGTATGTCCAAGTCTACTGCAGTGGCCACTGTTTATTTTGAGTGCCTTCCAACCTAAGGGGCTCCTCTTTCAGCACTATATAGAACAATATTCTGTTCTGATCCATAGGGTTTTCAATGGTGAATTTTTAGCAATAAATTGCCAGGCAGTACTTTCTAGTCTGTTTTAATCTGGAAGCTCCTCTGAAACCTATCCATCATACTGGTATTTGAAATACTGATGGTATAGCTTCCAGAATCATAATAACATGCAAGCTACCACTGTATGATGAACTGAAAGGTGAGTGGTGGATTAATGTCTTATGAGTAGCTAAACTGAAGGTTTGGATTATACATAAAGGGACCATATGATTCAATGTTCAAGCCAGAACTCTTTGGGGAGTAGAAGTCCCAGGATGGTGCTAATGGTTAAGTGTTCATCTGCTAGCTCAAAGTTTGGCAGTTCAAACTCACCCAGAGGTGCCTTGGAAGATAGACCTGGAGATCTGCTTCTGAAAGGTCACAGTCTTGAAAACCCTATGGAACAGTTCTACTTTGCACACACGGGGTTGCCATGAGTCAGAATCGACTTGATGCAACTAACAGCAGTTAATAACATTGTACTGGGACAACAGGTGTAAAACAGGCCTGTCCTGGGTGGAAGACCATTTGGTCACACTTACAATTCTTTAAGTCTTCTCCACCAAATCCAGGTGTGAATGGAGCCTCTTATGTTTTCAGATTTATTCATGTCACTACAAGAAATAGCTGTCTCATCAAAGAGACAGGAGAATTATTTTCTTCTCTCCACTTCATCTATATTAGGAGAGAGTTGTTAGTTCATGTCACAGAGCTCTCTACTTTACAGGTGCCTCTGCATTCAAGTATAAAAGGGTAGACCTTTCAGGCTAATAAAAACTGTGGCCATGTGATCCAATGCCCTTAAACATCACATTGGTCATTGTAAAAATTGCATGTTGGCATCATACCTCCTCTAACTTCACAAGGAGAAAGAATCAAGACCAGCATCCGCCCAAAGCTGATTCCTACGAGGGGGAGGTCAGACATACCTCTTCTCTCCAACCTTTTTATCAATTATGACACCAGCTGTCCTTCCCATAGTACTCTCTACTTCTCTGCTGGGTCCGATAATTTGTTGTAATGGCCACACAGAAGTCACAGACCATACTCAGGATTATGGGGTTTATTAGGGAAATAACAGGTACAACCCAGGATATAGTTCTTCCATCAGGACAAGTTCTTCCCAGCCGTGCCCTCAGGCAGGCCTCTCTCTCGGTCCCTCAGCCTCTTGGCCTCTGCCCTGCTTGGGCAAGTGTTACAAAACTTTTTAGCTCAGCCAATAAGTGCCCAGAGGCACCCGACTCTGCCAGGAAGCCTCCTGCCTGAATGCTCTCAACTGTCTCCCTCCCTGGGTCAGCACGCCCACTGTAACTGCCTTGCTCCATGGGCAAGAAAGCCCACCACGCCATCTTGCACTAGTTTCCTGGTTCTACTGCTGCTGTTCCTCTGCTGCATTTACTACTGCTTCTTGCCATCTTGCACCTTCTCCAGTGTCACAGCTCTTTGTCTCAGCATAGGGAACCCAAATCCAAAGGATGCGCTCTTCTCCCGGCTCTCATTGATGGTAGTGAGGTTCCCTCTCCGCTTCTGGGATTGGCTCTCTTTAAGCCTAGCTGGATGGCAAAACTGACCAATCCTCTCATTAGGATTCCATACACCTTATTTGTATGGTCCCACCCCCACAAGTGTTCCATGTACCTTATTTGAATTATTAGCAGGCTGTCCAATCCCCTTAGGGGGCCACAAGAACCTTATTTGCATAGCTGCACCTAATCATTTTGTGGGAGTCATAAGACCGTGCATAGCTAGAAGGGCCATATTAAGTAATTCACCGCACTACAGTCATTATCTCTTTGATGTTTGCCTTCTGAAACTAGGCTGCAAATTCATTGAGGATAGGGCCAGTCTGATATTTATTCACTTCAGTATCAACTGTACCTAGCATAGGGCCTGCACGTAGTATGTGATAATAGAATATTGAGGAGGCTTGATTGAAGGGGAGGATTATGATAATTCCAGGGGAGTGAATTAAAGAGGGTAGAGGTGTGGATGTGGATATAACAGAGAGAGACAGAAAGGGAATATTCCTAGTATCTTATCACTCTAAAAGGAGTCCCTGGGTGGTGCAAACAGTTAACACATTCAGCTCCTAACCAAAAGGTTGGTGGTTCGAGGCCATCCAGAAGCACCTTGGAAGAAAGGCCTGGCTATCTACTTCTGAGAAATCATCTGTTGAAAACCCTATGGAGCACTGTTCTAGTCTGACACACATGGGGTTGCCATGAGCCAGAACTGACTTGATGGCAACTAGTTTAATCACACTGAAATATGTCCTACTTGAAAACTGGTAAACTATGATACTCCTTCACAGCTGTTGGGAACACACTGCTCCTTCTCTAGGACCAGTCCCACCCTTTTCATTTTTGGAAAGGGCACAGGTAGTGAATATTTTCTATTTTGTAGTCATTCTGTCTCTGTCACTACTACTCAATTCTGCTGCTGTAGACAATATGTAAATGATGAGTGTGGCTGTTTTCCAATAAATGCTATTTACAAAACAAGCCAGTGCTGGATTTGGCTGCAGGGCTATAGTTTGCCAACCCTTGATCTAGAACTAAATGGAAAGATTAAGCAATGCCAGCCTGGTGGCTATTTGCCACCTCCTCCAAGTTTTGGCTTCACGAGAGCTGCCTTGAAGACAAACCTTGGGACAAATGCCGAGCTAGGTAAATTAAGACTCCCTTCTCCAAAGAGGCATACAAGGCTCCTGAAATACTGAACCTGGGAATGGCTGTGCCTTCTTGTCCTTTTGTCTTCCTGAGATTTTTGAGTTGTGCTGTCTTAGGAATTTTGCATTGTAGGCTTTCACTGTGATTTTGGATAAAGTGATGTTGCCCGTGATAAATAACTTTTATTCCCAGAGAATAGGTCTGGGCTTGACTACTTGCTATCATGTTCATAACAGCAGAAAAAAGACATCACAAAGGAGGAGAGGCATTAACATCTACCGAAGGCTTACCAAGTGCAAGGGGCTTTATCCTCACAACGAACCATCTCATCATCCAAAAACATGGAGATGCAAGAAACATTGTATTTCAGGATTTTCTTTAAATCACCTTAAATTAGATTCCCAGGCTCCATCCTAACTTCCTGGTAGGAAAATTCATTCTCAGTCATTGCCGTGGTCACTCTCCTTCATAAAAGACACCTCCTGCCCTCAGTCTTCAGGCCGCACGGATGGCTGCTGAGCCCTCTACATCCCTGTGCACAAATCCTGCAGCTCTGGATGTTCAGAGATATGCCTGTGGTCCAAGAATGCTTGCCTAGGCTGAGCTCCCTTCTGTCTTTTGTACAGCCTTGCCCTGGGCACCCTCTGAGGTCCTGCTGCCTCCAAGGGCTCTGCCATACTAAAGTCAATGGATTTCTCTTTCACCTTCTAGCCCCCAGTTCTCTTTCTTCTGTGCTCCTCTCACTCTCTTTTCCTGTAGTAATCGCTCTTCTTTGAACTTTGTCTATGAGAAAGGACAAGAGAGGGAGTGTTTCTACCAAAGCCAAGAGTTCTCCTTCAGGCACACTATGAGTTTTTGACATAAGGAAATCCAAAGATTGAAATGTGTATGTGTGTACGTGCAGAGAGAAAATACAAATTATCATCTCTTAAAAATTCATTGGTTACACATTTTTTGCTTTATGTAATCACCATCCCATTCCTGAAAGGGATAGTTTCTTAGTTTCTTAGTGCTGCTGTAACAAAAATACCACAAGTAGGTGACTTTAAAGAACATACATTTATTTTCTTACAGCTCAGGATAGGAGTCCAAATTCAGACTGTAGCTCTAGGCAGAAGTCCTTCTTTGTCTATTTCAACTTCTGGTAGCCAGCAATCTTTGGTCCCTTGGTGGTCTTCTCATGGCATTTTTCTTCCCCTGTTTGTGCTTGTAGGTCTCTGTGTCTATGTTGCTTTTTCTAATACTCGGAAGTTATTAGGTTTAGGACACTCTACACTGATATGGTCTCATTAACATAACAAAGAAAACCCAATTCCCAAATGGGATTATAGCCACAGGTATAGGGATTGTCCCCGTATATTTCAGGGGAACATAATCTATAACAATAAGAAACTCAAGGTTTAGAGGGGTTAAATAACCCCCAGAAGTCACGAAAACTTCTTAGCAGGGGTCTTCTTGACCTTGACTTTGTCAATCTTCAGACCCTTTGCTGCTTCCGCTAGGCTACACAGCCACCCCGCTAATTCTTAGGCCTATTACTAAAGCAGCCTGCCTTCCTAAGGGAGGTTTCCTTGTTCTGTGTTAGAATAATCTTAGCTCCTAGTGGCTTAGGCTGTCAACAGCGAAGATCGCATCTTCCTTTACATACAGATATAAACCTGGTCCCAGGGGTAATTCCTGGCAGACAAAGTTGGCTGGTGTAGTCATGGATTGGACCAGAAGGGAAATTCTCCAAGTCTTGTATGAAATTCATCAGCTGTTAAGTATCTCCAAATTTTCATCTAATAGTCTCATTAGGGATCTGGAACCTTTCTTCAAGAGGCAGCATCATTCACCGCTGGCTTTTTGAGGGATTAAAGTATACGTAGACTAGGAATTGCAGCCAACTGCATTTATATTCTTAATTTAAGGAGAAAAAGAGCAAACTAAGCCCAGGACTGTTTTTTCTAAGATGAAGGGAGCTATGAGAATTGGGTTTGCTCTCCCTTTTTTTTGATATGGATCCACATTCAATGTATACATTAACCTAACAGTTCAGAGTTAAGTAAGAACACATTTCAATTACATTTTCCAAATATTCCACAAGGAGGGTACCATATACACCAAGATATGAAAGTGAGAGAATGAAGGAAATGTTCCAGGAACATTTTGTCTAGTGTGACTCTAGCTAAGGGTTTGTAGATGTGGAGGTATAGTCGGAAAAGTAGACTGAAGTCATATTTTGAACTATAAATTTTATTCTATAAGTAGCGGAGAGCCATTGATAGATTCTGAATGGAAAGTAACATGCTCAGTTTTATGTTTTACAAAATAGAAGAGTAATAATAAATGTATTGCTGCTGTTGTTCGTTGCTATCAACTCAGCTCCAACTCATGACGACTTTCTATATAACAGAACAAAATGTTGCCCAGTCCTGTGTCGTCATCATGATTGTGGAGTCCATTGTTGTGGCTATTGCATCAATCCATCTCATTGAGGATTTCCCTCATGTTTGCTGACCCTCTACTTTACCAAACGTGATGTCTTTTTCTAGTGATTGGTCTTTCCTGATAATGTATCAAAAGTAAGCTAGTGGAAGTCTTGCCCTCCTTGCTTCTAAGGAGCATTCTAGTTCTCTTTAGTTTAAGTATGTAGGGTAAAACTGAAAACTGAAACTAGGGAAACCCGTTAGAGGAAGTAGCAGTAGTCCAGGTGAGAGGGGAAAAGGATGTAGCATATACTTAGTGTTCGCCATATATTTCATGTGTTTTTATATTTTCTGGTTTTTCTTGCAGTTAGATTGGATCATATGACAAGTACTGGACAACAGTCTACACTTCTGCTGCTACTTCTAACTTCCTGATACTTCCTGATTCTTCTTGACACTTCTTATGTCACTTCCTGCTTGAGGTAGTAAAGAGTTGTTCTGTCTCCTTTATTGCTCTTCTCCATGGAGGCATGTGATGAAATGACAAAGTCACAAGATGGAAGCAGAATTAATTCTGAGTCACCACATGGAGGAGAGCCTCCCTGAGATCGCTAGGCCTGCATGAGATTTGTGTGAATCTGTGACAAGTCTTTCTTACTTTAAGCTACTAAGATTTCCAAGTGTGACAGCTATAGCAGCTTGTGTTAATTATTCTAATGAACACAAAGGGCCTGAACTAGGACACAACAGCAGGATTTGGAAGGAGGAAAAATATTTAAGAGATGAAAACTACAGGAGATGGAGACTGGTATTGACAGTGAGAAATAAGAAGAAGTGAATGATGACCCTGATCTTTTAACCTGAGAGAATGGCAGTGTCATTAACCAAGACAGATGGAAGGAAAGGGGAAAAAAAATAGAAGGTGTTCAGTTTGAAGTGTCTGTAAAACTTTCAAGGGGAATTTTCCAACCGGCAGTAGAAAGTGTGTCTGGCACTCAGGAAAGGGGTCACTGCCAGAGGCAGGTCTGGGAATCAGCCTCCTTGAGCAAGTGCAGTAAGAAAAGAAGAGGGCGAAAGGAAAGTTCTAGAGATAAGAAGCAGGAAAAGCAAGATTACTCAAGCAAGGAGATGAAGAGGGAGGGATGGAAAGAGAGTCAGGAGAGTGTAATGGCAGTGCCAAGGGAGGAGAGAATTTCAACCCGGAACTGGACAGCAGTACCATATGCCATTAGCAATATTTTCCACAAGGTAAGTACCAGCTCTGAACTGATTAGCTGATATTAGCATTTGCATCACGACTGATGTGTGAATCAATTTATTGGATTGTAAAATTAGATATTAAGAGTAATGAGAAAGTGGGTATACGGTTATGGGAATGCAATATTCATTCTCTTTCTTCAAATCTTCCTGCCCAGATATTACCCAAAAAAAAAAAAAAAAAAAATGATTTCCTAGTTCAAGCTATGGTCTGTGTGTGAGAAAAACATTTGAAACTGTCATCAAAAGCAACATTATCAACGAACATTGAAGCTACACATAATTTTAGAGGCAGTTCCTGCTACCTGGAAACTTTTATTCTAGTCCTTGAAATAGAGTAACACATGAAGAATAATCAAACTGATACAAATGCCTAGTGGAAGGTAAGTGCCAAAAGAATGATTTAAGCAATAAATTGCTCCATGACTCTGGGCTAAAGACTGGAGCAGATTGGAGAAGTTTTCCCAAAGGAAATAATACTTGAGCTAGAGTTTGACAAAATAAAGGAAAAATGAAGTAAAAGGATGGGAAAGCACAGAGTAGGCAAAGACCAGGAAGAGGCAATGATCTGCAGGTAGAAATGTATGTTGCATGTTCCAACCAGGTCCTTTGCATTGCGTAACACCATGGAGTAATATTCACATTGTGGTTCATATAAGTAGTGCCCTCTAGAATTGTTCAACACGGTGGTTCAGTCTAGCATTCATATAAATGCTAGACATGGCCTGAAGATGAGGCCAGACAGGTGGACCAAGACCATATTATAAAAGACCTTGAATGCAGTTATATTGACACAACAAAGAACAGTTGGAGGTTTTTGAACAGAAAGGTAATGTGGGAAGAATTGTGTTAAGAAGATTCCTCCAGGAGCAGTGTATAGAATGGTCAAAATAATAGAGATAGGGAGACCAAAAAAACCCGAAGCAAACCCATTGAACTATTTAATGGCAGAGTCACAAGATGAAAGCAGAAATTAATCCTGAGTTACCAAGTGGAGGAGAGCCTTTCGGAGATTCTTAGATCTGCATCAGATTTTTGTGAATTTGTAACAAATGTGCAAACTTTAGGTGGTGAAGTTCTATTAGGCATGGGAAGTGAGTAGGTCAATAGCCTATAGGTTGTCCAGTGGGAAGAGTAAAAGAGAGGGTGAGAGAGAATTCAAGGATGTTTCCAAGGTCACAACTCAAAAATATGAGTCAGTGGGTAGGGATGTTCAGAATCTTCCGTGATATAGGTAGAAATATGATTGATTTTGCCTTGAAAATGTTGAGTTGGGAAAGGTGGGAGGTCCAGGAGGAGATATCCAGCTGGAAGTTGGAGACATGGAACTGAAATATAGGTGTGTTTCCTTCACTGGGGATATAGATGGAGTAGAGAGGAGCGATAGGGGCAACCCAAATGATGAGAATTTAGAAGAAAAAAAAAAGCAGTCCTGTGATGCTACTATGTTTGAGAGTTAGAAAATCAGTGTTGCTAAGAGAGGGGGGTTGTCCAAAATGAGGACCCCAAAAGGAGGGTAGACAACAGGTAGACTTCAAGGGAGAGAGAGTTTCAGGAAGTATATGTGGCCCACACTATCAAAGTGCCAAAGTGAATACCACCAGGGAAAGCTCTCCTGAACTCTCTAGTTGGCTTGCCTCCTCTGTCCTTGGAACACTTTCAGAACAGAGGCTGAGATAGCTTACAAAGGGTCAGGGCTGACCATGTGCTTCTTTCTTGAAGTACCTTCTGGAGACAAGAAGCGGTGACCTTCAAACCAGCTCCTTACAGAAAGTGCCTGCTCTGCTGTGAAGCAGTTAGACACAAAGTCCTTGGCTCAGAGCTTCCAGGGAGCTAAGCAGATGGCAGCTCTGTCAACTGCAGCTGCAAACAGCTTCATCTTCAGTTTATTTCCAGGAGCCAGAGGCACTCAGGGACAGTTAACAGCTGTCTACCTGTAGGGACACAAATGATCTCTGGGCAATCAAACCATCATATACTGAATAGTGACTTAGCAATTTATCCAAAAGTTTTCTGGTGGCCTGAAAGAGCTATCTGAGGCCTCACCGATGCTTCCATGGAGGGGTTTTTGCTGGTTCAAAATACAGTAGAGTAAATATACCCGTTAATGAAGACCGTACACAAATGAAAAACAGTATAAAATATGACTGTCGGTTGTTCTTGCTGAAAACAAAAGTAAATATCTTATTTGGAGGTGTCTTTTTTTTTTTTTTTAACATTCAGAAATATTTGTACTTTGTGTTGAAATCTATAGCCTAATCCATGGAGAGTAGAATGAGCAATATTAACCACCAGCTAAAGTCCCTGCCAAGCTCAAGTCATGTTAGGCCATCGCGGAATTTCAATGAATATTTGAAGGCAAACAACTGATTATGGGAATTACCTGGCTTGTACATGATATTATGTCAGATAGAACATAGTGTTAGGCCATTAGATTAAAAATTTAGAGGTGGCTTTACTCTGGAACTTTATCTTGAGTAGGCAGTTTTCCATAGGGAACTGGCTTGAAAGTCAGTTCTTTCCATCCACAGCAGGCACTCCCAAAAATGAAGCACATGCCAGCCCTGACCTGTAATCTATCTCAACCATTGTCCTGAGACTGCTCCAAAGATGGAAGGTTATTGTTGTTAGCTATCATCAAGTTGATTTCAACTCATGGTGACCTTATGCACCAAAGTTCATGAATGGTTCTGGCCATTATGGATGCCTGGGAGCCCACGATGACAGACAGGGCATGAGAGGGTAAATCTCAGACAAGAGTACAAATTCAAAGTCATGTGAGGGTATTAAATGTTGTTGGAAAGTCTTTCCATTGGACACGGCTCCTGCCAGTGGTTGAGGTATGAGGATGAATTGCTGGTGAAGGATAGGTAACAGGAGTCATACCTGGATAGCATGGCCCTGGTTACTGTTTAGAGTTACTGGCCAGGTCCCAGTCTTGGAGAATACTGGAGCTACTCTGTAGGTAATCCAGATCCCAAATCAGTAAGAAATCATGGAAACACACAAGTCTATGGAAGCTACCCAGGCACAGAGACTTACCTAGATTCTGAGTCTCTGAGTCTTTGAGAAATTGTGTATATGTGTGTGTGTGTGTGTAGGTGGTTGAAAGGATGGATAGAAGGTGAGAAGTGCTGTGAGGAATCGGCAAGCAAGTGCTTAGAAGTGTGCCAGGGAAGCAAGGTGGTAGAAAGAGAACAGGCTTTGGAGCCTGATAGATCTGGTTCGACCCTGTCTCCTCTACTTAAAGAGGAAGTTATCTACCACTAAAAGAGCTCAGATCACCATTAGTAAAAAAGGAACAACAAAAAATGGCTTCTTCATGGACTGTTTTGTTGAGTTTAAGAGCTAAGATTTATACAGTACTTAATATTTTGCTTGGCACATACTGAGTCTCAGCATTAGTTCATCTCTTTCTACCACTCCCCCCACCAACCCACCATTATCTGTGGGATTTTATCTTGAGCCAAATGTGGGACTTAGCTCAAATGGCTTCTGTCCCCAGTAGTATTAGCCCAGGAGTTGAGGGAGGCCTATTAGCATACATATGGTTCTGGAAAGCTACTCAAGATGGCTGAAACAAAGAGGGCCAGACCACCGCTCTGCAGAAGAGTGAAGGGGGTACGTGTGTTTGAGATCCATATTTTACCATCAGAAACTAGGAAGTAAAATTCTTTTTAGTCCTCCTTTAGTGAAACCTTTTCAGAAGCTTTCATTCATTTTTTTTCCCTCTAACTAAAGCTAAACCAGGCTGCCACTAAGTGTTAGATCTGAACTTTGCCCTACTTTGATAATCTTTGACAGTTTTTACAGCAAACCATTTCTTTTAAAAACATAATTCATACTTCAGAACACTTATTTGCTGCTGGAAGACCATCGTGTTTCCGGCAGCCTGTTCCCCTCCCCAATTATTATATTTCGATAAACTTACCAGCTTCTAAAATCACCAACTTCTTGCCTACACTTACCTTTGGAGACTAAATCTACTGTCTCTTAGGTGACCCTTGTATAAAGCTCTCTTCTCAAAGGATGTTCCTCAACCATCTAAACCACAAGAATGATTTTACTAGATCATTCTGGGAAGTGAAAAACCAACTCAACCACTCTAACAGTATGATTGCATAGCTATGGTGTCATGATTGATCTTAAATATAGACGGAATTGAGATTTTGTGTGTTGTATCTTCAAACTTTGGCTTGTGACAGAGTAGGGATTCCACAGACTAGTGAAGAGCCCATCCACAAACAAAGCAATGAATCAGATGCCCTTTTCCCCAGATTTGTGTGGAAAAAAGTAGAGTGTTAGCATAGACTGTGTTTCATGCCAAAACGTGGTAAATATCTTTCGCCTTGTGCTCAGTAAACTTTAGTCACACTGCACATCACTTATGCAACCTCAACTGTTTATGGGGGTTGGGAAGGAAAATATGATTAACTCTAAGCAGACATTTCTGTCTTCAAACCCCAAAATGATTCCCCTATTCTCAATATTTACTCCCCTTAAAAAAGAACTGTTTCTATGGAAAACACATGTAACACACAAAGCAGCCTCCATCAATAACTGCCCACCAAAAAAAAGTTGTGCTTATAACAAATTAAGTCCGCCACTTAACACATAATTAAGTAACTAAATTTTATGTGAGAAGTAACCAATGTTCACAACAGAAAGGGAAAATCACTATTATTATTATATGAAATTATAGTGTGCACATACATTTTGGAGCCCTGGTGGTACAGTGGTTAAGAGCTCAGCTGCTAACCAAACGGTCAGCAGTTCGAATCCATACCATACATTTTAGCTCAACATGAGATCCTCAAAACGACATTCAATCAAAACACTTAACCAAAAGAGTAAAAAGACAACCTACAGACTGGGGAAAAATTTTTGGCTATGACAAATCCGATCAGCATCTAATCCCTAAAATCTGCAAGATACTGCGAAACCTCAACAATGAAAAGACAAATAACCCAATTAAAAAGTGGGCAAAGGATATGAACAGGCACTTTGCCAAAGAGTATATTCAGGTGGCTAACAGACACATGAAGAAATGGTCACGATCATTAGCCGTTAGAGAAATGCAGATCAAAACTACAATGAGATATCATCTCACCCCAACAAGGCTGCATCAATCAAAAAAAAAAAAAAAAAAAATAATAAATGCTGGAGAGGTTGTGGAGAGACTGGAACACTTATACACTGTTGGTGGGAACGTAAAATGGTACAATCACTTTGGAAATCAATTTAGTGCTTCCTTAAAAAGCTAGAAATAGAAGTACCATACAATCCAGCTATCCCGCTCCTTGGAATATATCCTGGAGAAATAAGAGCCATCACACGAATAGATATATGCACATCCATGTTCATTGCAGCACTGTTCACAATAGCAAAAAGATGGAAACAACCTAGGTGCCCATCAGTGGACGAACAGATAAACAAATTATGGTATATCAACAGAATGGAATACTACACAACAATAAAAAACAACAATAAAGCCATGAAACATAACATGGAGGAATCTGGAGGGCATTATGCTGGGTGAATTTAGTCAGTCACAGAAGAATGAATATTGTATAAGACCACTATTATAAGAACTCAAGAAAAGCTTTAAACTCAGAAGAAAACATTCTTTGATGGTTATGAGGGTGGGGAGGGAGGGTGAGGGTTATTTACTAATAGATAGTAGATAAGAATTATCTTAGATGAAGGGAAGAACAGCACACACTACAGGGGAAGTCAGCACAACTGGACTAAACAAAAGCTAAGAAGTTTCCTGAATACAATCAAACACTTTGAGGGACAGAGTAGCAGGGGTAGAGGTCTGGGGATCATGCTTTCAGGGGACATGTAGGTCAATTGGCATAACAAAGTTTATTAAGAAAATGTTCTGCATCCTACTTTGGTGAGTGGCAGCTGGGGTCTTAAAAGTTTGCAAGTGGCCATCTAAGATGCATCAATTGGTCCCAGACACCTGGAGTAAAGGAGAGTGAAGAACACCAAAGACACAAGGAGAGTATTGGCCCAAGAGACAGATGAGGCCACATAAACCGGAGACTTCGTCAGCCTGAGACAAGAAGAACTAGTTGGTGCCCAGCTACCTATAATTACCGCCCTGACAGAGAACACAACAGACAGTCCCTGATGAAGCAGGAAAAAGTGGGGTGCAGAACTCAAATTCTAGTAAGAAGGCCAGACTTAATGGTCTGAATGAGACCAGAGGAAGCCCGGAAAGCATGGTCCTCGGATTCTCTATCAGCTCAGAACTAAAACAACTCTTCAGACAGGGAGTGGACTGGACTGTGGGACATAAAGTGATACTTGTGAGGAATGTGCCTCTTAGCTCAAGTAGATACAACAGACTAAACGGGCAGCTTCTATCTGGAAGTGAGATGAGAAGGCAGAGAAGGCCAGGAGGTGGTTGAATGGCCATGGGGAATCAGGGGTGGAAAGGAAGACTGTGCTGTCACAGTATGGGGAGGGCAATTTGGGTCACGTAACAGTGTGTGTATACATTTTTGTATGGGAGACTAACTTGAAATGTAGACTTCATTTAAACTACAACAATAAACAACAACAACAAAACCGTATTCACTGGTGAGAGTTCTTCATTGTTGTTACAGGTCGTTTGTAGAGCATTTAAGCACAACAGCATATGCAATAATAAATATCTTGTGGGTTCATACTACAAGTTGAGGAATAACTGTGCATGAATTAGGGCTAATCTTCACTTCCTGTGTAGAACGCTGCACATTTTTTCCAGTAGATAACGTTACTTAAGAAAACTTATTTATTAAAGTTTTTCAAATCTCTTTGACTTTGGAGGAAAAATTAACAAGATACAGATTTTTTTTTTGGGGGGGAGGAAAATTTGGGATACAGCAGTACAAACTGTCCTCCCTAAAGAAGGCTTGTCCTACTCCTCATCTCTCTCTTAACTTCTTTCTCAGAAACAGCTCACCCATTCTCAAACATCAGGATTCTCTAGCTTGTTACGTTAGTTGCCATAAATAATGCTAGTGGCCTCAATAGGCTCCCCCCAGGTTTCAGTGACTTAGCCCAACAAAGGATCATTTCTTACTTACACCACTTTCAATGTGGGTCATGTGGATTTCCCTCCTCTTGTAGTGACACCATCTGTAGCACATGGCCTCCAAGGTTGTCACACAGGGGGATAGAAGCATGGAGGAGACACACTGGCTTTTAACAACCATGGCCTAAAAGTGACACTCCTTGCTTCTTCTCACAGTCCATTTGCCAGCGCTGGTCACATGGCCCTAACTTAACAACAAGGGATTCTGGGAAGGATAGGCGAGCACATGAAATGTTTGTGAGCGCTAGGTCTGTACCAACTTGGCGTCTCTTAGTTTTATTTTTCTGCTGTTGTCAAAGTGCCATGAGTGAGTACCCAGTCAGCTAGGATGGCAGCTGAAATTAGGGAAAGGTTACCAAATTCTGCTAGCAAAGGTGGCTAGAGAGATTAGAAAACAGAAATGTAAAGCAAAATGAATAGAGAAGAGTGCCCCTCCATGTAAGCCAAAGTAAAAGAGACAAGAAAGTGTGTGGGAGCTGGGGTTCAAGGACAGTTTTTCAGATCAAATAAGGTAACTAAACTTCAGTTCTTTTTTCCCTTTCTTGCAGCCCATCCTCGTTTGTCTGGTGGTGTTAGGTTTAAGACTTCTCACCCCACTCTCTCATCTGGACTCGGTACCTGTATCTGCAATTGTCTGATGTGCTTGTTTGCTTCAATGTTATGTTGTTACCTTTAACTAAAATGGCTAAAACAGAACTCGGTATTTCACTCTCCAAAACAGCTCCCTCCCAACTGTCTGTCTCGGTTGTTGGGGGCACCATGTCTTACTCATCCAACCTTAAAGCTCAAGATGCGTTTAGACTAATCCCACTCATCTTCCCTCTCAGCAAGTAAATCTCCAAGTCCTGTTTCTATTCTTGTTGGTTTATTTGGTCATTGGATTTGTTTTTAATGGAAGATCTCCTTAATTTTTCCTTTTTCTCTACTTTTTCTTCCAATTTCTAGACCAAGCCCTCAGCACCTTAGTCGTAGGTTAATCTAAAACCCTTCCAGAGTCCAGTTCCAATCTCTCCTGCACACCATTGACAGATTAACCCTCATTAACCCACATTCACAAGGTTACGCTAGTATACAAAAACCTTCAATAGCTCCCTATTTTCTTCCACATTAAACCTACATTCAAATCCTGTGATTAGTTCGCTCCATCCTGCATTAAGTAGATAGATAGATAGACAGACAGACAGATAGACAGACAGACAGACGGATGGACAGACGGACGGATGGATAGATAAATAGACAGATAGATGAATAAATAAATAAAAATGACAATTGCCATCAAGTTGATTCTGACTTATGGCGACCCTATTGGTGTCAGAGTAGAAGTGTGCTCCATAGGGTTTTCAATGGTTCATTTTTTAGAAGTAGATAGCCAGGCCTTTCTTCCTAGGTGCCTTTGGGTAGACTCAAACCACCAACCTTTTGGTTAGCAGCCTACTATGTTAACTATTTGCACCACCCAGGGACTCAATTTTCTTTTAGTTCCTAACCCATACCCTGCATACCTCTTAAGTTACTTTTCTTAAGGAAATCATCTTTGTATATCTCACAACAAGTAACAACAGCATATAGTAAGGCCTTAATAAATACTTGTTGAATAAACAAAGAGTAGATGTTCAGTGAGTATTTGTTTCAGGAGGGAAGCGGACTGTGATTAAATGCTGATGGGACTGATATCCTGAGATACAGAGTCTTTCAGTATTCTTTTATGTTTGAATCATGTAGTCTGAAAATCAATATGATAAAGACCTATTAAGCCTTATCATTTGGTTTAGTACTCTTTAGTTACTATTCTCTGTCGATTTTTGTTTCTATATATTTATCAATCTGTGTAAATTTATTGATAATTTTTTACATACACATACATGCATATGTATGTGTGTTTTTCTATCACCCTAATTTAATGTTTTAAATGGTTAGTAGCCCTATGATTATTTTTTCACATAATCTTTCCTCTTCCTCTTCCAAATAAAGTGCTGCAGTGGATTTTTTTTTCTAGGAATTTTAGAACACGTCACGGGAGTATTTCATTTTTCTACCCTTCTTGTTCTCCCAGGGATCCTCCTTCCACTGCCCTGGTCCAGCTGTTAGTTTATCTACACTTTCCATTTCCAATTGTTATGGCTTCTTTATTTTTATTTTTTAACAAGAATGGAATTTTATCCACCAGCTCTGCTCTCTCTTTTCTCTGCTCTGGCCAGTACCACCTTTTACATCCACCTCTCTATTTCCTTAGATAAAATAAGTCATAAAGGAGTAGGAAAAGACCGAAGGAGTCCTGGTGGTGCAGTGGTTAATGCTCAGCTGCTAATCGAAAGGTCAGGGGTTCTAATCTGCCAGCTGCTCCACTGAGAAAGACGGGGCAGTCTGCTTCCATAAAGACTACAGCCTTGGGGCAGTTCTGCTCTCTCCTATTGGGCTACTGTGAGTAGGAATTGACTTGAAAGCAACGGGAGAGAAAGTCCAGGATGGTGCAATCTGTGTAAGACAAATATTTGATAAACACAAAAGTATATAAATCAGTGGTTAGAATAATCACAAGAATTTCATTTTACATAGTCAACAAATTAATATTAGAAAAACAAATTTAACAAGGGCCATTTTGAAGAGACCAAAATTAGTTGCTGTGTAGTTGACTCCAACTCATGGTGACCTATTAGTGTCAGAATAGATCTGTGCTCCATAAGGTTTTCAATAGCTGATTTTTCAGAAATAGATTGCCAGGCCTTTCTTCTGAGGCACTTCTGGGTGGACTTGAACCTCCAACCTTTGGATTAGCAGCTGAGTGCATTAACCATTTGCACCACTGAGGGACTCGCTCCTAAGAGATAGCTACTGTTTACTGAGCAAATTAGAACATCTTAATTGACTGTCGTGTCATCTATAATCATAGGAAGGAAACAGAACAAATGCAATGATTGGAAAGGTGACTTTTCCTCAAGCTGAGAGCCTTGTGTCTAGAGGTAGCCTGCCTATGGGCAAATCACTTTAGAATAGCTGTGTGGCTTTGGGCAAGTTACTTATCTGTATCTTATTTTCCTTAACTGAAAATGAAGACAATAATAGTTGCTGTCTCATATGGTTGTTGTAAGACTTGAATCTGGCCATCCCCACAAAGTACTCAGCACAGTGCCTACCACATGTATTAAAAAGGCACTCAATACTGTCTTATTTATTATTTTTATATTATTGAAGCATTGAAAACGTAAATGACAATTCTAGTCAATATTATGCCATTTAAAATTCAGTGAGTGCACACAGAAAATTAGACCTCTTAAATTAAAACAAAGAAAACACAGTTGTTAATGAATCGATTTCAACCTCACATGTGTCAGAGCAGAACTGTGCTCCATAGGGATTTCAAGGGCTGATGTCTTCGAAGTAGATTCAGGACTTTCTTCCGTGGTGCCCCTTGGTGGACTTAAAGAACTACCTATCTTTCAGTTAGCAACTGAGCACATTAACCATTTGTGCCACCCAGGGACTCCAACCCCTGGGTAAAAACAATACAAAACAAAACAAAGCCTGTTGCCATCAAGTTGATTCCAACTCATAGGGACCCTACGTGACAGAGTAGAACCGCTCCATAGGCTTTCCAAAGAGTGGCTGGTAGGTTCGAACAACTGACCTTTTAGTTAGCAACCAAGCTCTTAACCACTGCCCCACCAGGGCTCCCATGGGTTTGAATTTAGAATAATCAATAAATGAACTTCGTAAAGACCTAGGTATATATAGGAATAAATATTTTATCAATATGGAGCAGTATATTTGGCAAAAACTAGTCCTGAGGGATGGGCCATGCTAAAAAAAAAAAAAAGGCCCTTCATAAAATAAGTTTGGGAAAAGTTGCAGATTTTTCTTCCCAATGCTCATTGGCATATTAACAGCCCTGATAAGTCCCTACAGGGAAGAAGTATTTCTAAGGGTTTTGTTTAACACAGGGGTTCTCAAACTTACCTCACGGTGGTAACATTTGAGGGCAGGGATATCAGTTTTGTTCACTGATCTATCCCAAGCACAAGCTCAGTAAGTACTGTAAAATGCATTCGGGACGAACATATTCCGAGAGCGCTTGGGAAACAGAAGTTTGGGCTGAGTTTGATTTTCTCTAGAAACCAAAGCTGATAAATGAATTAAATTTCTCATCCAGCCCCTTGTTCATAAGATGTTTGAGGGAACCTAGTTAAAGTCAATAGTGAACATTCTCTGACACATAGCAAGTTTGGGGACCCTTTGCTTTTAAGAGCCTGACTGTTTTTTGAAAATAGTCAGCAGGCAGGTTCTGAGAGGTCAATGCCTAGAAGAAAAATCCCAGAAGTCTCCTATGGCATTTTGCTGGCCAGAGGTGGGTATGATCTAAAGTGCTGAAGAATCAGAAGAGCAAGGGCAGCCAATTGATCAATTCACTTTTTTTTCTTGCAATGGAGACTGGATCAACAACTTTCATAAAACCCTGTGCCAGGTGGCACCATGAAGGGGAAGAACCCTTCCAAATACTGTAAATGAGTGCCACCTAAAAAGGCTTCAGGGCTGTAGCAGTGAGATTTCATTTATGCACAACCGCAATTGCAGCAGCAACAGCAAAATCTTCACTTGTAAAATTATCTTGGCTGCTCTCCTATGTAAAATGTGAACAGGAAACAAATCATTCTCCTGATACATGAGCTCACTGCTTATCTAAAATCAGTGACACACTGCAAAACACCCTCTTTTACCCCCTTCCTGGTGACTCCCATTAGTACACAATGTAATTGCACAGCTAGCGCTTGGGGAACTTTCTGGAAGCATTTTAGGCTGAAACAGTGGAGTAGAGGGTGGTATGGGTCTGGTTAATTTCAGAATATTGACGTGTTAGAATTACAATGTGATGACAGGATTCATCAGAAGGATTTATTTCTTTGGGCCTGTGGCCTAATGAATTGGAAAATATTTCTTATGTCTTCTCCTTCAGCTCTAAATTAAAGTGACACATTTTATTAAAAAAATGTCATTTTTACATATTAATGTATGAATTATGGTATGGCACACATGACAATAATGTCATCTGATTATCTTTTGCGTTGATTTTCAGTTCACTTAGAAGTGAGAACATAGAATGAAAAAGTATCTATGGAAAGCTTTATGATGTGTGTATGTTGTCCAAATACACCGTGTAAATGTGCAGAGATTTTATGTGACGACTCAAATATACATCTGCCCAGGCCGAGCGCTTGGCAATGTAGTTGCATGAACTCGTACAATTCTATTGAGCAAAGAGAGAAGAGTAAAATAAAATCTGTTCTAGTTTCTGTTCATGGTCTTAGCAATAAAATCATCCAAAATGCCCCAGTTAATGGAAATTGCTGGACAGTTGATGGAGGAGACCTGAGTTAACTCTGATTTGGCATGAAGTCTAACCAAAGAATGGTGCTGAAAAATCCTTCCAACCTTACATTTTCAGACACATTTGGGAATTCCACTATGGGTCATTCTCAGCACGCTATGTCAGGGTGAAATCTCTACAGTGCTTACACACAATTGCAAGTAAAGATCCTGTCAATAGCATGAGTCACTCTCACTGGCTAAATAAATCTAGAAATATTGAGGCAAATATGAACTAGAGGTAACCTGATGGTGTTAGACCGGTTCTTTAAGGACTGAAACCACAAAGATTGAAAGGCAGAAACTAAGTCCTTAAAAGAGACAACTCTTCATAGATACAAACGTTTTTATATCTATATGTATATCTCCATGCACATCTGTATCTACATCTACTTCTATATACTCATATCTATTTCTGTGTTAATTTTGCTAGATTTTACTGTCTCTGAGTTAAGAAATAATTTGGACATTTGAAAGATGTTAAGAATCTGACTGTTAATAAAACAAGATTATTTGATTTTCTTTTATGAATGTGTTATGGCCATATTTCACCAGTACCCATAATATCAATTTTATTACTAAAAGCATCGAGTGGTAATGATTGCCTAAACAATGGTGCTGTTTTAGACCATTGAATTTTAATTTGTTCCAAACGTCTAATGAATGAATGTAAACCAGGACGGTCCAGATTTTGGAATTAACTAGAATTCCATCCTTGGTCCTACCTCTACCTTCTTTAAACAAACAAACAAACCAAACTCATTGCCGTGGAGTCAATTCCAACTCATAGTGACATTGTAAGACAGAGTAGAACTGCCCCATAGAGTTTCCAAAGCTGAAAACAGACCGCCACATCTTTCTCCTGTGCAGTGGCTGGTGGGTTCGACCTGCCAACCTTTCCGTTAGCAGCCGAGTGCCTCACCACTGTGCTACCAGGGCTCCTCCTACTTTCTTTAGCATCATTTATTTTTCATTGATGACTTCATTTACTATATCAGGTTTGACTGCCATGTATATGCTATTAACTCCTAACTCTATATCTGTAACTCCTTTCTACCCTGATCCTTGTTTACTACACATGTGTACTAGATATGGGTACTAGTTTAGCATCTGAAACTCAACAAGTACAATAAAACACTCTGACGTTTTTCTTTTGACTTTCTCCTAATCTACTCTTCTTATCGTATTTACGTAGTTGAAGACATTAGTATCTTAATGGCTGTCGAAATTATATTCCCTTTATCCATCCCACCATCCAATAACTCATTAAGACCTATAAGTCTACTTCCTAGAGCTGCCAAGTGTGTTTCCTCTTCTCCAGCCCCCGTCCAGTGCCTTAGTTCAGCAAGACTTTCTATCTTATTTCAAAAATATTACAACAGTTCTTTGTCTTCCTGTTTCTACTTGCTACTATGTTAGCTTGTACTTCAACTTCCTTCCACCATTATCTTTCCAAAAGACAAATTTAATCTTATCACTTCCTTGCTTAAAATCCTTGGGTGGAAATCTGTCACAAATCATTTGGAACCTATCCGCCACCTTCTTTTCCAGTGTCCCCACCTTCCTACCCCTCTGAAGCACACTCTGCTTCTGTCCACTTGGAAATGTGTTTTGCTCTCCATGCTTAGGGGCATTACATAGGCAGATATCATTGCTTGGAATGAATGCCCTCTGCCCTGTTCTCTGACTGGTGAATTTCTTCTCCACCCAGTGTAAAAGCTGCCCTTCTCAGTGCAACTTTCCTAGGCTCTTCCACATAGAGTTAATTACCCCTTTTTTAGAGTCTGTGGGTGGCAAAAAAGGTTGAGCTCTTGGCTGCTAACCAAAAGGTCAGAGGTTCAAACCACTCAGAGGCACCTTGAAAGAAAATCCTGATGATCTGCTTCCAAAAGGTCACAGCCATAAAAATCCTATGGAATCAACTCAATGACAACTGGTTTCTGGCTCATGATAGTACAGACTGTATTGCCATTCCTAACTAAATGGTAAATGCTTCAGGTCAATGAGCATATTCAATTTTTTGTTTTGGGGTATCACTAATGCCTATCCCAGTGCCTGGCATTCAGTAGGTGGGAGATAGAAGTTTGTTGAGTGAAGGAATGATCAAACAGATGACACCTTGGCTTCTCTGAATCCGTGAGATAATACGCGGTATAAGAGAGGATTAAAAAACAAAACAAAACAGAACAAAAAACAAACCCATTGGCTTCGAGTTGATTCCAACTCACAGCAACCCTATAGGACAGACTAGAACTGCTCCATAGTTTCCAAGGTGTGCCTGGTGGATTCAAACTGCTGACCTTTTGGTTAGCAGCCATAGCTCTTAACCACTATGCCACCAGGGTTCCCAAGGGATTCCACTGCTACAAAACATAACAATTTGGCAGATTAGTGATCAGTCATAGCCAAGTTACTGCTGAGATTGTGTTTTATGTTCTGAAAGATAAATCAGTTCTTCTAAGACTCCAAGTCACTGCTTTGTGAATTATTAACAAAATACATCATTGCCTGGGGCTTGAGGTGAAAGCCCTATGACATGATTTTATATGCATTGCATATGGTTTCCAAGAACTAGTCCAAATTCAATAAGCACATTTTATTTAATATACTAGATTTTGAGGTTTGTTGCAATTTCAAAACACTTTTAGGATTTGTAATCTGGACCTTGTTTTATTACTGAAATTACGTATTTAATAACAAGGTAAAAGCTGGTATAAATTTAATCTCTATGAAAGGAACTACAAAAAAATTAGAAAACTACATTCTTCACTTCACTAAATTTATTTTCATTTGCTATGAGAAATACTTTATTTTTAAGACTGTTATAATTGTATTTGAAAACACAAATGAATGCCTAAAAGCTGACGCAATAATGAAGCAGAAAGAATGGCAAATCTCTTACCATTTATTATTATCAGTATACCAGTGATCTAAAAACATATTAGAGTTCATTGTCTTTTTCTGAATACATTATAAGAATCACAGCTGGCTAGTGGGCTCTACAATGAAATAGCTGGCCTTTTTCTAGGAGGTTGGTAATGTCAAACAGAATCAAGCAAATCAATAGTTTAGAAGTACAGGGATTGGTCTTTCCAGCAGATAACTGTGATTTGAATGGTATTTCCATGTGGTTCTTTTGTATTGGAACCCAACAGAAATTTCTTATGACCACCATACCTTCAGTTCTATTTATTTAATGGTATAATCAACCATTTAATGAGAGCAGAATGACCATTCTTGATGTCCTGAACATTTGACAGAGAAGAGAGTGATGAGATGAACAACTCTGAGCTCTGTCAGTTAGAAAGAATATTTGAATATTGGAAGTAATTTCACTAGTTCTTTCTCATCAACTCTCAGTAGTTTCAGTTAATACTACTCCTTCATGTCATTCCAATTTCACTTCCTTTTCCATCCCTCTTGGAAGAGGTAATATTGTTGTCTTTCTTAAAAAAAAAAAAGATTCCATTCATTTTACCTGAAATGTTATTTTTTAGAAAACAAACACAAAACTCCAAAACAAAAAACTCACTCTTCTCTACTTCAATTGCCTTTCCATCTATTTTCCTTGAGCTGAAATCGTTACTTTTCTTTCTTTCTCAAGTTTATATTCCTTCTCAGCTTTGTATTTAATGTTTCACGGTGTTCAAGTTTTCTTCTCAACCACTGACATGCTCAAGTTTCCAAGTGACTTCCATTCTAATATCTTCACAGTGAATCTATCAGCTGCTTTCATGTCTGCCCCCTTTTACCTTCACAAGTCTCTGCTTCTAGAGCTTGTATCCGAATTCTGGAAACTTCCTGAAATGTAACTTAAGCTGGATTTCTCTCCAATTTGTTTTCCAGCCTCCTACCCCTATTCTTTATTAACATGTTTTATCAAGATCTTCTTTCTACTAGTACTTGAGACAGCTTTCCATTCTCTTTCTTACTTCTCTGCTGTCTTCCATACAATAAACTGATACCCACTCTTCTGTCATCTTTGCACTGATGATTCCAGTGAAATCTTTACCTTCCAACAACTCCAACAACAGGTGTTTATCAGAGCTCTATCTGGAAAACCTTACTCTTCTCAATATATATACCTCAAGTACACTCCAGGTGGACTCTGTTTTCATATATAGATACATTATTTCTCCTCATCTATCCCCCGTGATGGTTAATGTTATGTGTCAACTTGGCTAGGCTATGATTCTCAGTGGTTTGGCAGATATTTTGTAACCATCCTCCATTTTTGTGATCTGATGTGAGCAGCCAATCAGTTGGAAGAGGAGTTTCATTGGGGGTGTGGCCTGCATCTATGATATAAACGAATGTTCTGGCAAAGCTCACTCTCTTTCCAATATTGCAATCTTCTCTGTGTCTGAGCCCAGCTCCTGGGACGTAAGCTGGCAGGGGCCTCCAGCCTGTCACCTGACCTGCAGGTTTTGGGTTTGTCAGCCCCTGCAACCAGGTGAACCAGTGGCAGTTGTCAGCTGTCCTCTCACCCACAAGTTTGGGACTTGCCAGCCCCAATAATTGCATGAGCCATTTCTTCACAATTGAGTGAGCCATTTCCTTGAAGTAAATCTCTCTGTATATATCTATATACATTGCACTGGTTTTGCTCCTCTAGAGAACACAGACTAAGATACCTCCCTTCTCTAATTGAAAAAAAATTGTATTTATTGGGCATTCCAACTATATGGATAGGCTTTGATGGATTAATTCACATGTTGGTTTAAAATAAATGATAGTTTCATGGTCACTTTCAACAGAGGTATTTGTTTTTCTATAAGAAACTTTTTTTTTTTTAAATTAAAAAATACAAACACCGGCCAACTAACATTTATTAAGCCTTTAGCGTGTGCTAGATACTGTGCCTTATCTGGCGTTATTTATTCCTCATAATAATGCTGTGATAGGGATACTGTCATTCTTCCCACTGTACAGTCTGTAAAAGAGAGACTGAGAGACTTTAAATGACCTGTCAAAGTCCGTACATCTAGGAAGTGGCAAGGCTGAGATTTCAATCCTGCTCAGTATTTTAAAACACTTTAGTCCTTAACAGCCTTCTGGTTGAGACTGAGCTGCCCAGTGCTCTTCAGTTTATAGCACTAAATTCAGCCCATGGAGGAGGCCAAACATGCATTTATCCTAAATACTTGAAACAAATTTAATCTTATTTTTTTTTAATTCTATATTTAACACAAAAGTCTTCTCATTCACAAATTAACCCGTCTTTATTTCAAATATTGACTATACATTGTACAACCCACACTTTAAGCCCAGCTATGAGTCTTTACTTTTGTTAAACTCACTTGTAAAATTGAAGGTCTGGAATATGTGTCTCGAACTCTTAAGCATTAACCAGGCAGCAAAATATGATGGAAGAGAATCCAGGGATGAGATTCTACTCCTAATTATGCAACTAACCAGGTATGTGACTTGGGGACTTCATTTTACCTCTCAGAGCCATGGCTTATTCCTCTTCAGAACATCTGCAATATTACTAGGTAGAAAATAGTTTTAGCTGAGTGAAGGTGGCCTTCCGAAAAGAGAGAGAAAGTACTCAATGGCTTTCTGGGTAATAATCTATCCCCCTACCCACATCCCCTAATGCAGAATTTCCCAAAATATGCTCAGCAGTATCCTGAAGTATCCTTGGATACTGTCTGAAGACAAACAAACAAACTAAAGGATTCTATGCTCATATAAGTTTGGGTAACTCTGCATATTATCGCTCAGATTCAAAACACCAAGTTGAAGATTGAAAAATTCTAAGAAATATGACTGCAAAGAAACCCAAGAGCTTTGTTTAACCAGAGAGCTCCCTGCTTTTGATCATGAATCTGCTTGTGTGTGTGCATGTGTGTGTGTATACGTGTGTGTGTACTGATGTCTATGGGATTAATGTTCCATAGAAAAACAAATACCTTTTGGAGATAGAAGTGAGCAACCTTGGTTGAGTAAAGTGTCACCAACTGGTGGTGACTTCTTAGCCTCAAGTAATACTCTTTTCAAGACATCTCTGTCTGTGTTTCCCTTGTTGCAGCATAAAGTATAAAGCCCTCTTGAGCATTTTTCAAAATGACTTGAGCATCCTTGCTTCTCCAAGCTCTGGAAGTACAGGCTGCCCTGCTGCTATCCACTGCTCCTGTGAACTACTCAACTTACCTCCGACTCTCAGGCTTCTCCAGAAGTAGGAGAGTCCAGTCTTTATCCTCACATATACCCCTATCCCTGGGGACACATCCTGCATCCAGCCAGACTGAGAGATACAAATCTTTACCCCAATGTCTGTGAGCCTATCTCCTGGAGCCCCTCTGCTTGAATGGAAGCATGGGGGAAGCAGGGGAAGAAAGAAAATGCCACAGTGCTTTGCATTCTTTTGGATGCTCTTCAAGGAAATGACTTCTCTCTAGTGAAACCTTACTGTTCTCTTTTATAGACTATTGGGAGTGATTTAGGATGGTTTAGTGAGCCTTGTAGGGGAGTATATAATCTAGTGCCTCCCTTTGGAATGTGATGGTACTTAAAAAGCCGTTAGGCTAAGCTTGAGGCTTTAGTTAAAATTCCCAGACAAGAGGAACGTATCTTTCCATAACCTGTTGCAATGTCCAAAAACCATACACGTCCTACTTGGCTATCTCCACGCCACCATTTTGTGTGCCACTGGCCTCACTTCCTGACTGAAACCGGACCAGGCAACAATGGAGGAGCTGAAGTTTGTCCTCTCAGGGCCTTTCTTCTTTTCTCCTCCGAGTAGCTCAGAACAGCACTGGAAGAGGCTGATCTGTGGTTTCAGGGAAGGAAGTGGCAATTATAAGCTGGGAAAGTAAAAAACCGCTGGCAGAGATTTTCCAGATGATGACCAGCTAAGAATCTCCCCTACTTTTCTTTCCTGAGTGGTGGGTCCTCATTCTTGCCATGAAAATATCAGTGCTATGCTGTAGCCAGGAAAATCATGACAGTGCTAATGTTACATCCAGCAAATATATATATATCTAGAAAGAGAGAGAGAGAGCCCTGGTGGTGCAGTGGTTAAGAGCTCAGCTTCTAACCAAAAGGTTGGCAATCCGAATCCACCAGCCACTCCTTGGAAACCTATGAGTGGGAATTGACTTGATAGCAAGTTTATATATATGAACTGCCATGGAGTGAGAGAAAGAAAGTTAGATGAGACATTTTTGTCTTGAGAATTCCAAACACCATAGTTTCCCAGGGAGACGTGGCCAAGACTGTGAGCTTTACACTAGGCTGGAGTGCTTGACAACAGGGTCATGCCTGCCTTCTAGAGCATAGAATTACCAGAACCTGGCCCACGATATGGCCCAGGGTAGGTTCTCAATAAATATCGTTCAGTGGATAAATGATCAGTTCCCTGATATAGTTTTAAGAAGAACGATAGTAGGGGATTTTGGTAGCCGCTCCTGAGATCTTTTGTGAAGAAAATAATTAGCTTTGTAAGGCATAAATTTTCATTTGATTTTTTTTTTTCTTTTCATTCATTGGTATACTCAAAACATTGCTCGCATACATATGCCAGATGTGTTGAAAGGCTCTGGGGAAATAAGAAATGTTCAAGTCCATCATTTCAGTTACTGTGCCAATCCATCTCACTGAGGGTATTCCTCACCCTCGTTGGTCCTCTACTTCACTAAACATGATGTCTTTCTCTAGTGATTAATTGTTCCTGATAACACATCCAAAGCAAGTTAGTTGAACAATGTGCTGTTGTGATCCATAGGGTTTGCAGTGACTAATTTTCAGTAGATTGCCAGGCCTTTCTTCCTAGTCTGTTTAGTCTGGAAGCTCCTCTGAAACCTGTCCACCATGGGTGACCCTGCTGCTACTTGAAATACATGTGGCATAGCTTTCAGCATCACAGCAACATGTAATGTAAGTCTCCAGTAAGACAAACTGACAGGCCGGTTGGTGGTAGATAACTATTATAGGGGGGTATATCCTAATTACAGCTGAGAGAAAGAAGGAGGTACATCTGTTTCAGGGAGGAAGTACCATTTGAACTAAGATAAAAAATGCTGAGGTAGATTTAATAAGTTACAAATTGGGAAAAGGGACAGCAAATACGCAAGTGGGAGGGAGCCTAGACTTTTCAACGCTGTGGGAGCCCACTGGTAAAGGATCATGAAGAACGTCCCTAAACAGACTCTGTCTAGAATCTTGTCAATCACTTCTTTGATGAAAATAATTATGCTTTTTTTTCTTTTTAATTGAAAGTCATCCACTGTTAATTGAGGTTTAGGATGTAAGAGAAGAAATAATCTCTATCATCAGTGTTAATAGCTGAGGGGAAAAAAAAGAAAAAAACTGCCCCAACTTTACTGTTCTCTGTCCTCTCGATCATGTTCTTAGGCTTAGCTCTTTGCTCAGAAACCACACCGTGTATGAAATTCAGGGGAAGAGGGGCAGGCTCAACATCCAACACGGCAGCGCGGAAAGATCAAAGGTTCGCCGGTCACCACCCTGACCAGGATCTGACATTACAGCAAAAAGCAGGATGGACACTACAATTCAGACAAGAGAGAAAACGTTTCTAAGTATCTGGGTTTTAAACAGAATTCCAACCCTTTGAAGTTAGAGTTATATTTAGCCTTTTAGGCTTAGCCAACTTTTTGACCCAACAACCAAAAAAAAAAAAAAAAAAAACCAAATAGGTTTCTTGGACCTGAAGTCTATCTTGTGAATAGCATTTGGATGAACACAGATTATAATTATTTTATTTCTATAGAAATACTCATGTAACAAAAATCAAAGGAAAATTTGGTATTTGATTTCCCAAACTCTAAGTATTTACATATGACTTTGAGAGACACATTCCCTAACCTAAAAGTCATAGACCATCCATTCTAAATCATCTATATGGTAAGTGGAGCTTGAGTCACAAAGGATAGTTTCCTCAACTCAGAGGAGCGTCTACATCTTCTTTGTCCATCTTGTACAGGGAAACCAATTTGCATAATAATAAGGAAGCCCAGGAGGCCTGAGTGAGTTACCAGGAGTTAACTCCCTCCAGTTGTTAAAACACTGACATCTCAGGAGCTAGCTAAAATTAAGCTGACAAAGCAAAAACAATTTCTCTCAATCAAATTCAAACCCTCAATGAATAAAATATTTCTCGAAGATAAAAGCTCTATTTTTTAATATGAAATTAGTGTGAATTTTATTTTTTATTAAAAAAAGGGGAGGGGGGGCAATTCCGGCAAAATGGTGCTATAGGTAGAAGCACCACGCCGTCGCTCCACAGCAAAGATCCAAAAAACTAAGCCAAACAGAGAATACAACAATCCTGAGACCCTAAAACATCAAATGAAGAGATAAAGAACTCAGCCAAGCACCAAATGGAGTGAGAAAACTGACAGAGAATGGAGAGCGAGCAGAGATTCAT
>NW_004444050.1:3764519-3786146 GCF_000243295.1 Trichechus manatus latirostris | reverse complement strand
AGGCAGAAGGGGACAAGGAAGCTGGTGATAGGGAACCCGAGGTTGAGTAAGGATATTGTTGATGTGTTGTGAGATTGTTAACCATTGTCATAGGGTCACATTTGTAGTAACTGTTAAATGAGAAATGATTTTGTTCTGTAAGCCTTCATTTTAAGTGAGAATAACAGCACAATTGGAAGAGTGTAGTCAATGTCACTGAACTGTGTATGTAGAAAGTTTTGCAAAGGTGTATCTTTGGCTATGTGTATTTTCACCAAAAAAAAAAAAAAAGTTTGAGAAGTTAGAGGGTTAATATGTTGTGAGGTTTTTAACCGATGTCATAAAACAACATGTGTACTACTGTTTCATGAGAAACTATTTGTTCACCTGAAGTACAATAACACACACACACACACACAAAAGGGGAGGTGGACTTTCTACTTAATACAGTGACTGACTCAGGAAATTTACAGCAGGAAACCCTGGTGGAGTAATGGTTAAGAGCTACGATTGCTAACCAAAAGGTCACCAGTCCAAATCCACCAAGCGCTCCTTGGAAACCCTATGGGGTAGTTCTACTCTGTCCTATAGGGTCACTATGAGTTGCAATCGATGCAATGGGTTTGGTTTTTCACTTAATTTTTCTGGTCACTAACCCTTCTGGTCTTGGCCATCCCCCTATCAGATAGATATCTTCCTAACATATAAACTAGTTGCCACCAACATAATTCTGACTCATGGCAACCCCACGTGGGTCAAAGTAGACCAGGGCTCCATGGAGTTTTCAATGACTGATTTTAGAGAAGTAGATTTCCAGACTTTTCTTCTGAGATGCCTCTGGGTGGATTCAAACTGCCAACCTTTGGGTTAGTAACCAAGTACTTAGCTGTTTGTACCACCCAGGGACTCTTTCCTAACATGTATCATAGAGTTATAACATTCTGTAACATTCTAAGCACTGAATTTTAAATATTGATAAAACAGGGCTACAGCCATGGAGCCATTTTTCTTAGCCTCACGACAGCCCCTCAGTCAGCCCATTTCCTAGAGTTCTTTCTTTTCCTCCTAAGAACCTCCTCAAAGAGAAACAGCCACCAGCTAGCCAGAATCAGCTGAAACAGGTCCTGCCCTCCATCCAGGTATTCCAGATGACCTTTAGCTCATTAACTGCTTCATGCATGGTAAAATCTGTGCCCCTGAGTGGAGAGCTGAAATGCTAATGAACAAAAATGACTAAGTTCCTCTTGCTTGGGCAATCGAACCCAGACCTTAGAAAATGCTTATTTATTCTAAAATGCCTGTGCTTGCGCCAGATTGTATTCTGAAACTGATCCCACCTATATAAACCAGCCTCAACAAGCTGCCTGTGAGGCAGTCTTGGATGGCATGCAGCCCTGACTGTCTCCTTCCTTGGCCAACCAATAAAGTTGCCTTTCATTCTTCCCAACTCGGTCTCTGTCTTTTTGGCCCCGGATGGAGTTGCACTGAGCAGAACCTGGAGTTCCCAGCAATATTGATAGATAATCCAAAAGTATAAAACTCTGGGGGATCAAAAATGTTGAGCGTGATGAGGGAAACAAATGAACGAACAAAAAGATGTACTGTGAAAATGCCAAGATAAATTGAAAATGATTTGGCTTTGGAATTTTTATTTACGCACTTTTGCTGGTAGCTAAAATAATAGAAATAGGAAAAATCTGAAAGCTTTCAGATTTTTATTACAGATTGACAGTCTCTAAAACAATTGGGAAGTAATATGGCAAAATAGTTTAAGCAAGCGTTCTAGAATCAAACTGGAATGAATTTGAATGTAAGCTCCTATTAACTATGTGCTCTTGAGCAGGTTGCTCAACTCCTCTGAAGCTCAATTTGATCAACTGTAAATCGGATATAGAGAAGGAAACCACCAAGGTATGGGGCAGTACCTAGAGATAAGCTACTGTGAAAAGCCACTTCTACCTCCAGATTTCCAGGGGCAATCAGAGAGTGCTGCCTGAGTTCAGTGAGCTGGGGGAAGGGTGCCCACCTGGAGCTGGAGCTTCCAAGAACTCAGTCCCTGCTGAAGCCTTGGCCAGGCAGGGAGGGAGCAGAGGGAATAAATAATCCCACCGCTCTCTCCTCCCGCCATCCAATCTCTTGTTGGTGCTCCCCGCTCCCACCCTTCACCAACCCAACCAGAAAGCCAAAGGGCAAGAGAGTTCAAAAGGTGCAGTTTCTAGAGGTCAACTCCCCATGGCCCGGCACTGCGCAGACAAGGTGGAGAATGGATGGGAGGGGGCAAACTGAGGAAAGCTCAGCACAGAGGGATAAAGTAATATGCTAAGTCATTTGGGTGGTAATTGGGAAGCTGTGATTAGAAGCCAAGTCTGATTCCAAAGCCCTTGCTATGTTGCCTTCTTCACATATTTTTAAAAAATTCTCTTTAATTGATATATCTTACATAAAAACTGAACTTTTAAAATATGAAAAATAAAAGTTCAAGTTGAAAAGAAGCCTCATTCTTTTTAAAACAATCTCTTTTGAAGCAGAGAAATGGAAACGACCAGTGATAACTTGGGGCCAAACCATGGCTCAGCCAACTTTGCTAGAAAACTGTTGCTGTTAGGTGCAGTTGAGTTGTCTGTGACTCATGGCAACCTCACATGTAACAGAACAAATGTTGCCCAGTCCTGTGCCACCCTCATTTATTGCTATGTTTGAGCCCATTGTTGCAGCCACTGTGTCAATCCAGAAAATAACAAAACCAACAGAAGATAAGCAGAACAAAACCCTGTGTCAGGAGAGGTGAGGAAGACATCGCACTAGGTGAAAGCCTCATTGCCAACCCCAGCAATTCCCTGGCCCATGGTCTCAGAGCAGTCATCATTTTCATTTTGCTTTCCCTGTCCTTGTCAGCCTACTTCTCTGCCTTCAAGCTCAGACTGCCTTGGAGAGAGGGCTCTTTTCCAGCATCCTCCTTTCAGCTATTCAGATTTCCATGGAGTGCAGGCATTCTTGAGAAGGGCCTGCTCCCTCCAGGTGATATTGTATGAGGAAATAATTGCTTAGACAACACTGCTCAGTCTGAATATTACTAGTCTTAGGACCCTTCTAAACATACCTTCTGTGTGTGTGCGTGTGCGTGCCAAGTTGTTTTATTTCTTTTTACTTTAAAATTTTTAAATTTAACTTAAATAACTGTGTTTTTAATACAATTTTTTTTAGAAGATTCTATTTAAGGGTTAATAGCATCCTCTCTATATGGGCAAAAACAGATCCAAACTTTCTCATTAGTGATTTAAAATTCATAACACAAATCAGTATTTTATTTTTAAGTCACGAAAACTGTCTTCCACTATAACATTTTAACTGATCATTTCAGGTACATGCTAATTACTCAACACTTTATAATCAAGAAAAAAAATTATATATATATATTTTATATATATATATATAACAATAATCGGAGCTGATAGTATGCATAATTACATGCATTAAGTTTAGTTTACACTATATGAGCCATGGTTTATACACAGGCAGCCTAGGTGATAGTTCAGCAAATTAGAATTAATAGCATGGGCTATGGGTAAATAATTTCCCCTGAATAGATGGATTAACTCTTTCAAATAAGACAGTTAATCTTTACAAACAGACCATTTGATTAGTGTTTGTAATGAACCCATGGGCTATTTCACATGACCATTTGAATAAAGTTGAATCTTCCCAGCAGATAAAACCAATGCTTATCAAGATTTTGCCTGTGTAATCCTAAAAATATTAAATATACATATATTTAGACATTTAAAGTTGGCATTTAATTTCCAATTTGATGATTTGATCAAGTTTTAAATCACTGAAGAGAATATATTTTCAGAAATATTATAAATATTGAAATTTAAAAATAAAATTGCTCTTTAATATTATCCAGTGAAATACCAGACAGTTTGATAACAGGACCTTCATTTGCTGATGTGGCAAGGCTCAAAATAAGAAGAAACAGCTGCAACATCCATTACTAAATATTTCATGTAAGAAATACGAATCTAGGAAAATAGGAAGTCATCAAAAATGAAACGGAACAAATAAAGATTGATATCCTAGACATTAGTGAGCTGAAATGGACTGGTATTGGACATTTTGACTCAGACAATCCTATGGTCTATTATGCTGCAATTGACAAATTAAAGAGAAATGGTGTTGCATCCATTGTCAAAAAGAACATTTCAAATCCTATCCTGAAGTACAAGACTATCACTAATAGGATGATAGTCATAAGCCTACAAGGAAGACCAATTAATATGACTGTTATTCAAATTTTCACACCAAATACTAACGCCAAAGATGAAGAAATTAAAGATTTTTTACCAATTTCTGCAGTCTGAAATTGATCAAACATGCAATCAAGATGCATTGATAATTACTGGCAATTGGAATGCAAAAGAAGGATCTGTTGTTGGAAAATATGGCCTTGGTGATGGAAATGAGACCAGAGAGCACATGATAGAATTTTGCAGGATCACTGACTTCTTCATCACACATAACTATACATGTGGACTTCACGGGATGGAATACACAGGAATCAAATTGACTACATATGTGGAAAGAGATGATGCAAAAGCTCAATGTCATCAGTTAGAACAAGGCAAGGGGCTGACTTTGGAACAGAGCATCAATTGCTCCTATGTAAGTTCCAGGAGAAGTTGAAACTAAAACAAGTCCACGAGAATAAAAAAATGACCTTGAGTATATCCCCCCTGAATTTGGATACCATCTCAAGAATAGATTTGACACACTGAACACTAATGACCAAAGACCAGATGAGTTGTGGGATGACATCAAGGACATCATAAATGCAGAAAGCAAAAGGTCCTTAAAAAGATAGGGAAAAAGAAAAGACCAAAATGGACGTCAGAAGAGACTCTGAAACTTGATCTTGAACGTAGAGTAGCTAAAACTAATGGAAGAAATGATGACATAAAAGAACTGAACAGAAAATTTCAAAGTGTAGCTTGAGAAGACAAAGTAAAGTATTATTATGAAATGTGCAGACTTGGAGTTACAAAACCAAAAGGGAAGAACATGTTTAGCATTTCTCAAGCTGACAGAACTGAAGAGAAAATTCATCACCAATTTAAAAATATATAAAAATAGTTCTTACTCATGATAAAATTATTTTGATTCTCCAGGAATCCACATTTCTGGGTTCATGTAATTGAAGTGACCCACCCAGGCCATCTGCCCTTAGGTGTCTGTTTGAACCTCGGAGGAACTGCTTCCCTGGAGTAAGCTTCAGGTCAAACAATAGTTTAGTAAGCAACTTGGTGGAGAGTGTTTTGCCTTAGGTATTGGGTTCTTTTGGAAAATTATCTGTGTATAGTCAGCTTTAAGAAGCAGGAACTCCAGGGTCTGTCCAGAGGCTGTTGTAGGATGTATGGAATGTCCTTGGTGACTGTTTCTGCAACCTGCCCTGTGCTTTGATGCTATCTCTTGAGAAGTTAACAAAACAATGACCTATAAAACCTGCTTTCACTGTCTTCTGTGACACTGTCTGATTTGAATCGTACCTACTGATGATAAATATATTTTGTTACACTAATTTTTGATGTTTCTCTAAACAATTTAGATTCTTGATCCTGAGAATTGGGAAATTTTACGTATTTCCTTTTCCTCTCTAAATGTGTATTTCCATTCCACTTTCACCACTTATTTTAGTCTAATATATGATTTTTAGTGTTTGAAATTAATCACCTATTACACATTTCTGCAAAAAGTCCATTTTAAATGTAAAAAAAATCTTAATTGAAATGCAAAAATTTCCTATAATTATTAATACAAGTAATAGTAGACAAATGATCACAAAGATAAATATTATACATTTTTATAATGATTAAATATAAAAATCAAAATATTATTGCAACTGCATCTCTTAAGAAGTTGGATGGAGCTGAGTTCTTGTAGCTATGGATGACTAATACTTATTATCAGAACGTGACAAGGGTTCTATTCCTGTTTTGCTTCCTGATAGTTTATAATCTCTGAGGAACTTGTTTCACATAAATAGTACTTGGGGATTGCAGAAATTTTGTTGTGGAAATGTCACTTAATTCTTTGAACCCTTTCCGAGTTATATTTTTAATGATCTAACACCAGATCATTATAGTAGGTCTTCCTTCAATTTTGTTGAAATTCTATTTGGAAACCACCTAACAAGCACAGGGATTTGGTACCTAGTTATCAGCATCCTTCACTTTCTCAATGCCTATGGCAATATTTTGAGTGATACTATTACCTCCCTAGATGTCTTTATTCCTTGAGGCTATGCAACTAGTAAGATTCCAGAGGGGTGAGAGCTGTGCCCTTCTAATGTAAATTAGTGGAAAGGAAATTGTGAAAGGGAGTTGAGGAAAGAGTCAGCCTGATACTTAGCCTTGACTACAGGACCATTTTCAGATTAATCCATGTTAGGAAAGACATCATAGGGAAGTTAAGATGTGACAATAGAGCCCATTATAAAAAAATCTATGCCCAGGCAGCCCTTGGGAAATCTCCGCATACCCCCAGCAGTATCATAGTTGCACCGGATTTTTAGGCATTTGGCTTTTGGGATAGTCCACTGAGAGTGAAGCATTTAGTAGTTAAAATAATAATAATAATAATAATTCTACAGCTCAGTCTCATTAAAAATTCCAGTTGCAAAAGTCTGTCTTTGCATGCTAACAAATTAGATCCAACTGTATATTAAAGCAAAAATGATAGTAGTTTATTTAAAGAATATTTTACATCTAAGAAATCTATTACTAAAAAAATCATCAAATTAATAGGACAGTTTTTTATAAATGTAATGCAATCTCGACTTCCATGACAACACGTTTTAAACTTGACAAAGCATATGATTATCTTGATAAATATCCAAAAGGCATTTGGTAAACTTTAAAATCCATTTCTAGTAAAAAAATATTCTTAGTCAAGATCCACTGATGGATGCTAAAATCAGTGGACAAAAATTTGAGGAGAAACAGGATTTGCACAGTGATAACCTGACTAAACTAGGCCCCAAACTGAGTTCCTTGTGCTGAGCCCTATGCTAGCAAAGCCAAAACTGAGGTGTCATTTCATGTAAATGCCTAGTTTTCCCGGGAGCTGAAATCCAAGTCAATTGACTCTCCTGGAAATACAAACCTAAGCTAACCAATCAGGGCTGTCTGCCATTACAAAAGGCTCTCCACCTGCACTGGGCTTCAGAACTCTGGTCTTTCAGACCAGACATTCCTGGTCCATGAACTGTCAAATAAAGCTTATGACTTCCTACGGAAATTTAATATTGTGAAAATTTTGTTTTTAACAACGGTCTCAAACTTTTCCCCTCAAGTTTTCTGTTAGCTACTGAGGGAAAGATAATTCGTAGTGGAGAAATCTGGCAGAGACTACCTTAACCATCATGAATCTTGTGATTTTGTTGTGATATGATGCACGGAGAGGCATCTTTCCTGTGGTATTCTTATCAGAAATGTATAATCTCAATCATGTGAAAACACCAGACAAACCAAATAGAAGGTCATTTGGTAAAATACAGTAAGTCCCTAGATTATGAACGTCTGATTTATGTACAACCTGTAGTTATGAACCATCCCCCGTAAAGCCTGTTGTACTAAAAATTATACATACAATAACAAACGGGTGCTGCTTTGTGACATGCATCAAACCATTATTATTATTATTACATTAAAAGTATTTTAGTGTATCTGGAAGTGTTTCTTTAATGTTTTTACACATACAAAGGTACACTATATACTATATATTATCTACTAAGACAAACATTTGACTGACGTTAGATATGAACCATACTTTAACTGTTCCGACTTCTGTACAAATTCAACTTAAAGACAGACTTAGGAAAGGAGCTCATTCATAACGTGGAGGTTGCTTGTAACCAATTAATACTCTTCAAAGGTGTCATGGGCATGAAAACAGGGAAAGACTGAGGAACTGTTAAGGAGAAATAACAACTAAATGAAAAGTGGGCTCATCAATAGGATCCTGAACAACACTAATGCTAAAAAAAATGAGTTACAAAGACACTAATGTTTAAAAGAAAAAAAAAAAAACTGGTGAAACTTGAATAAGATCTGTAATTTGGTAATTGGTACTGTACCCATATTAATTTCCTGGTCCCTACTATGGCTATGTAAGATATTGACGTTGGAGAAGTCTAGGTAAACAATATATGGAAACACTTTGTACTATTTTTCAACTTTTTTATAAGTCTAAAGTAGTTCAAAATAAAGTTAAAAGATTAACTACAGTGCCATTATTAAACATATATATTAAACATGAACATATGTTCCTGGTGGGGCAAGCGGTTAAGCATTCAGCTACTAACCAGAAGGTCTGCAGTTTGAATCCACCAGGTGCTCCTTGGAAACCCTATGGGGCAATTCTACTCTGCCCTGTAGGTGGCAATGAGTCAGAATCAATCAACTAGATGGCAATGGGTTTATATATATATATATATATATATATATATATGTATGTATATATATATATATATATATATATATATATATATATATATATATGTATATATATATATATATATATATATATATATATATGTATGTATATGTATATATATATGTATGTATATGTATATATATATGCCAAACTAGGACTTGTTTTCATCAGCATGATGAGAAAGATGTCCTTAAGATAATTTTAAAAATATGATAGCTATCACAAAGCAAAGGCCAATCTCATGTTAATGTTGAAATACTAAAGACATTCTTATTAAAGTCCAGCAAAGAATGCCTTTGATAACCACTATTACTAGTGATTCTTATAAAAGTTCTACTTGTTGCCAAAAGACAAGAAAAAGTAATAAGAAATACAAAGTTTGGGAAGGAGGAGATAAATTATTGTTTATAGATAACTATATTTATAGATAATAGTTTGCTACCTATAAAACATAAGTAAATCTACTGGAAAGTGTTGGAATTAATGATCATTTAGGAAGGTATTGCGTTACAAAATAAACATACGAAAATCAATTGTTATCCTATTCCCCAGTTCAATTTACATTGACTATGATAAACTCAAGAATATTAGCAAAAATATAAACCGTATATCAATAAAATTAATTAAATTATTTAGTACCCATGGGGGAAAAAAAAAGAAAACTGTGCTTAGTGATATAAAACAAGATTTGATTAAATGAAAAGATATAATATTATCCTTTATAGGAAACCCAGTTATCAAATATAAGTAATTTTTTTTCAAATTTCTTATAAATGTAATGCAAACACCCATAAAACTTGCAATCAAAATATAATTGGAAAATTATAGCTAGAAAATTTTGAGAAATGAAACAAATGAGGGGAGAGTACATTTTTCATATTAAAATGTAGTGGGAAACTACAATTATTTAATAAACTGTGATGTTGGTGCCAGAAGACAATCAATGGAACAGAAGAGGAAATAATGAAAAAGACTCTTCTACATCTAAACATTCTGTAAGATAAATGTGACAGTTGAAATCAGAGGAGATAAACTGAATTATTTAGTAAAACGGTTCCGGAAAACTTGATAAACAACTTGGGAAAAAATAAACAAGATCTCTTACCTTAAATTATACCTGAAAATAGATTCCAGATGAATTATAGAAATAATCTATTGAAGAACTAGAAAAAAAAAAAGGGTTATTTAACTAACCATAGCAAGAGAGGGGTCTTCGTGAGGAAGAAATAAGAAAGAATAATACTACTACATTTGATTATATATTATCTATAATTCTTCATATCAAAACAAGCAAACAAAATTAAAAGGCAAAAAAAAAAAAAAAAAAGGAGGGAGGGTTAATACAAGTCACAATAATATGAAAAAAATGTTGATATCCTTAGCAAATATAGAAATCTCACAATCTATTGAGAGAAAAGATGAACTCTTCAAAATAATAAAAGGGTGAAAAATATAAATGGTCAATAAGCACATGGAAATTTTAAAACCTACTAGAAAACAAAATAATGTAACTTAGTATATAGAGGAAATCCATTACTTATTTGTTGGATTGACAAAATTTTCATATTTCAAAAGTGTAAATGAGTTAAAGAGATGGGCAATCTCACCTACTATTGAAGTTGCTGCAACCTCCTAGAATAGAGTAAGGCAGTGTGTATCAGTAGCTCTAAAAACGCTTAAATCCTCGGGCCTAGTTAATCCAACAACCAAATGTCTAACAATAGGGAACTGGTTACACTGAGTAAAATAAACTCTGTGATAAAGTAAACTCTATATTTGTCCATGGAATGCTATGCCATTATCAGACATAGTTTCTAATCGTAGTTCGTAAAATGAGAAACTGGGTTGTACATTGGAATTACCCACGATGATCTTCAAAAATACACACTCTTCATACTCCCCCCTGCCACCTCACACACCCTTTCTGATTTGAAAGTCTGAGTCTTTACATAGATGTCCAATAGAACCTGATGCAAACCCTCTTGGAAAACATTGTTCTAAAATAATACTCTATAGCATTGGGAATTCCTGTCAGTATAATGTGAAATTAAAAAATACACATATATTTACTTGGTATGATGTCAATTTTAGAGTATATAGAGTATAATAGTGTGTGTTTATATTTATATATTAAAACAAACAAACAAAAAAGACAGAAAGAAGATACACCAAAATTTTAACTGTGATTTTTTTCTTCCCCTTGATCCTGGCTTTGTGAATAATTTTGAATGTTCTTCTTTATATTTTTTTGGTATTTTCAAATTTTCGTTATGAACATTCCTTAGGAGTAATCCCCAATACTGACGATCAATTTTTTAAAAAAGTTTTTTTAGAGGAATTACTACCTCTCCTTTCCCATCCCTCTCTCCTTCTGGATACTTCCTGAAATACCTACTCACCCTCTGCCTGTGCTTTCCAAATATGCCAGGTCGTCTGACAGCACCTTTATTGTATCGCTAGACAACTATGGCATTATTTCCATGTGAACACTGGAGAGAAAAAGGGAAAGAGAAAAAAAGTAAAACGTTGTCCACCAAACGAAGTATAGCGTTTAGCTATTATCTAATGAATTTGATCACAGTAGGCAGGCAATCTGGCTAATTGTTTTAAAAGACTTTTCCTCAACAGCAGCGTACGGGGTAGGGTGGAGGTTGGGGTGAAGGGTGTAGGGTTATGATTGTAGTGTCAGGGGAGTTAAGACAAGAAAACAAAGCAACAAACAGCAACAAAATATATACACACACACTAGGAATAGAAAAAAACCAAACTGCTCTCTTTGACTGTATCAAAGATAAGTACAAGGTCCTGCATGTTAAGAAATTTCTGGAGTCTCTTGCATATGTAGATTTGCTCTGTGTATCCTGCTGATTCTATACTTGTGTCTTTGTTTTATTCTATGTTCTTAGAAAGACCCAAGGCCTTTGAAAATGAATATGTACATTATATTGTAAGACAAGTGTAAACGTTAGCAACATAAACATCTTTCAGGAGGCACTTTTTTGCCCTAGAAAATGAATTAACACAAAAGACATTAACTCTTTAATGTTTTCCCCATATTACTGATTTGTGGGAAGGTTGAAACTTGCCTGAATGTTAGAAGAATGGATTTGAGCTATGAGTATGGTGACCTTATAATTTATCGTCGGACCCAGGACACTTCTGATACTACAGAGGGTGTTATTAACAATTCTACTGGCAACATGCTAGAATTGCAGTGGGCAAATGAAGACACCTGCTTGCTCTAGCTATAAAAACAAAACAAAACAGTTTCCATGGAGTCGATTCTGACTCGACAATGGTAATCCCATGTGTGTCAGTGTAGAACTGTGATCCATAGGTTTTTCAATGGCTGATTTTTCGGGAGTAGATCGCCAGGCTTTCCTTCCATGGTGACACTGGGTGGACTCGAACTTCCGTCATTTTGGTTAGCAGCCAAGTGTATTAACCGTTTGCACCACCAGGGACTCCATTCTGAGGAAGGAAGATGGTGGTGAGATTAGAAATCAGTGGATGGATTATGGAGAAATTTAGGCAGTAAAATTCACCTGCCTTGTCAGTTAAGGAGCCCTGGTGGCGCAGTGGTTAAGAGCTACGACTGCTAATCAAAAGGCTGACAGTTCCAATCCCCTAGCCACTGCTTGGAAACTCTATGGGGAGATTCTACTCTGTCCTGTAGGGTAGCTATGGATCGGAATCAACTCCAGGGCAACAGTTTTTGTCAATTAAAGGTATTTGGAAGACGAGGCAGATAGAAGACTCGATAATGAGAAGACATTTTCAGCTTGGGTAAGGATGGTATGGTCACATACTTCTAAGATGTTTCCATTTGGTGTGGGAGAGGGGCATTACTACACCGAATCAATGATGTCCTAGGGACTTTAATAGGCTCAAGAGGTTTCATGGTATTACTTTTCATAAACGAGGTAATATGAGTTTAATTGATCTGCCCATCAATGTATAGAAGTAGAGGAAATTAAGTCGTTGGTTTGACTTGCACAGTTCTAAGGAAATGGTTTAAAATGTACAACACAGTGACGTGTTTACAGGTGATTTTGATGCTGTGTCAATTCAGTTTCAAACTGGGTTTTAAATAATTTCTTTTTCCAGACTTTAATGTCCCTGCCAGAACCATAACAAAATGAATGGGACTAGCTGGGCTATAAAATTTATATTTAGTAGGGAATCAGAGACAGAGGGAACTCACTTCCTATCTTTTTATCATGGCAGTTTTGCTGAGAAGGTACAGAGTGGTATATACACAAAGATGACCTGATACAAAGGAAGCCCGTGTGAAACATTAAGGAAGCGTTTGCCAGCTAAGAGAGTGAACATGTGGTTTGCCCAGAACACTTCTGTTAAGGCCAGAATTCCTGTCCATAGCCTTTCACAAGGCTCTTTACTCCAAGTTCAACTATTTGCTCGCAGGTAATCAGAATGCCTTTCAACAAGGTTTGGAAGAAACTCTATTCTAAGTGGTATGAGGTCCAAGAAAGAGCAAAATAAAATATTTCTGCAACATATATCCTTATAGAGAAGTAACCAAGAGCATTTGCTGATAAGTTTGTGTAAAACGGGACTGTGTCCCAAAACCCAAATCCTAGGCTGAATGGACAACGTGACCAGAAAGAAGAGAAGGAAGTGGGGGACAAAGAAGAAAGCTCCATTGAGAACATGGCCTCGTGTTTTTAAGAAAACTTATGATGTCAGGGGCATTTTCTGAGCCACAGTCAGGTAATTCTCAGAACAATTGATTAGAAATCAAAGTCTCCAAAAATCTGTCTCCATTTCCTCTTTTACTTCCATCTGATTCCTCTGGTGGGGGCCCCAGGGAGTCATGAAGAAAACTGACACTGCAGGGAACTGCTCTGCAGAGTCTGAGCCCTTTGATTGTGTTGCCTGGTCCCCTGCCCTGGCCCCACTCAGATTACAGCCCTGCAGTCTGTATTGTAGAGACAAAGGAGCCATGGGCTGCTCTCTGAAGACAGCCTGGAGCAGAGCCACCTCCTGCTGTCTACTGGGATCTCCAGTCTCCTCCTGTTTTTTCTTCAGCCTGCCCCTGCTGGGTTTCTTGAGTAAAACTCTAGAAACTTGTCAAGCCTCACAGTGGACTTTGCAGTGCCATGCAGACAGACAGAGATCACCTGCCTCTCCCCAGTGGCTGCGGCTGCCATGCAGCTTCTACTTCCCCTGAGGCACCTCTGGGGAGGGTTTGTCCCTGCTCTCTGGACAAGACCCTGGGGAGACAGGATAGAGGAAGTAGCCTTCATTTTTAAGAACAGTCTTCCATATCTGAAGTCCTTGGGTGGTGCAAATGGTTAACACACTCGGCTGCTAACTGAAAGGTTGGTGGTGCAAGTCAATCAAGAGGTGCCTCAAAAGAAAGGCCTGGAGATCTACTTCCGAAAAAATCAGCCATGGAAAATCCTATGGAGTACAGTTTTACTTCATCCCACACAGGGTTGCCATGAGTTGGAGTCAGCTCAACTGCAACTGCAACTCTTTATTTAATGTTTTACTGCTAGGAGCCAGCTATTTCACAATCTTAAATTCCTACCCAAAGGTTTGTTGAGTGGGCAAAGTCAGGTGAAGTGAATGATGCTGCCTTAGAGCTTGACATCCACAACTGGATTATGCTTGCTATGTGTTATGCTTTATGTATTTGCCCATTTAATCCTTATGACAAGCACAGGGGATGGTGTATTTTTCTCCCCATTTTACAGACAAGAACATATATGTGGAGAATAAAATGCCTTGCCTGATGTCACAAAACTAGTAGTTGGTGGAGCTGAGATTTGACTCTAGACCTTTTGGCCCCAGAGCCTGTGTTTGTACACTGCTATACCCGGTGATTGTTGGAAAGAATGCTTTTTCAGTTTGATTTTTCCTTTTTCCATCAGCAGTTATTTATTATCTGACAAATTCTAAGGTCTCTTTCCTTCTGCCAATACTGCTTCCCATTTGAGCTGTAGAAGTTCTAGGTGTTGGGATTTGGGAGGTGATTGGTGAAGCATAAGGGGGAGGTAGAAAGACAGAAAGATGGTCAAAGTCAGGAGTCCTAATTTAATTGTCTAGGTGAGAGGGCTCCAAACTTGAGTGTGCATCAGAACCACCTGGAGGGTTTGTTAAAACGTAGGTCGCTGGACCCTACTCTCTCCCTCCCCCCAGTTCCCGCTTCCATGTATGTCTGGGGTGGGGCCAAACATTTGCATTTCTAACAAGTTTCCAGATGCTGCTGCTGCTGGTCGGGGTCCACACTTTGAGACCACAAGCCTAGAAAGTTGCTCAAGTCAGTACTCTAAAATCTAGAACAAGTAGGCCATAGAAAAAGATCTCTGGGCAGATCCTCTTCCAGAAGCTCCCTATTCTCTTTCTGGCTCTGAAGCCCTAGATTCAAAGAAGTTGGCTTCTTGTTAAAAATGCAAATAGAGGATCTCTGAGAAAGATGAGGCTTGGCTGTGATCACCTCGGAATGATCTATGGTCCTGGAGCCTCTCCAAGTACCACTTCGACAATTTGCTGTGAATGTTGACCTTCTCAAATTTGAATTTACTCACCAAAGCTGGGCTGGATCTGATTGTTCTCATAGATCTGTAGGGTTTCTTTTGTTTTTCTGGGGTTTCAGATTTTGTCTGCACATTTGGAGCTGAGATCTGGTCCCACCGCCATGATTCCACGCTATTGCAAGTGAGAGAATCCTATAACCTTGCTTCCCTCGCTTATGTATCTGGGGGCTAAATAAAGGGCTCAGTTTCCTCCCAATACTGACAGAAATCTTTTCAATTTGTCTTTTATTCCATGACCTCCATGCAGAAATTTGTAGCAGGAAGGAAATAGAGGGGAGAACAAAGCCTTTCAAAGGGTGTGTAGTTAAATCTCCATCATACTCTTTCCTTGTCTCACACGCCTAAGACTGGCCTCCGCAAAGGGCCTTTACCAGTCTGTCACAGTCACGGCTTACTGACTAAATAATTTCTGGTTTTAACAAGATATTACTCACATTGAATTCCAGTCATTAGGGGGCCTGTAAGGGGAGCTATATCTTTTGACAAATGTCCGGCACAAGGGTTTTCACCACTCTTTACATGGGCCACGTGTAGGGACCAAGTGTTGACCATAGTCTTGAGTGTTAAGGAGGTTGCTTACCTCTAGCTTCATCTTAGTCCTGATTTTCCTTGGGGACACATCTGTGAGCTTACATGAATGTGATGGTTAATTGTATGTACCGTCTTGGCTAGGCTATGGTTCTTAGCTGTTTAGTCTAACACTAGTCTAGTTACTGTTCCATAATGTAATACATTGTAAATTGTAATGTAATTATCTTCCATAATGTAAAATCTAATGTAGTCAATCAATAAGTTGAAAAGGGAGTTTCCCTAGGGTGTGTTTCACCTCTAAAATATAAATCAATATTTTTGGCAGAATTTTACTCTCTGCATTCTTCCCATAGCCTGATCTGTGGATTTTGGGACATAAGCCTGCAGGAGTCTCCAGCCTGTCCCCTAACCTATGGATTTTGGACTTGACAGCCCCCCACAATTCCATGAGACAATTCCTTGAAGTAAATCTCTCTCTCTCTCTCTCTATATATATACATATATATATACGTGTATACATACACACACATCTCTCTCTATATATACATACATACACACACACACATATACATATATATGTATATATATAGGCAGTCTTCAGATTATGAATAAGCTCCATCCCTAAGTCTATCTTTAAGTCGAATCTGTACATAAATCGGAACAGTTAGGTATGATTCATATCTAGCATCAGTTAGTCAAATGTTTGTCTTAGAATATAGTACATAGTGTACCTACTGATGTGTAAAAAACATTAAAGAAACACTTCCAGATACACTAAAACATCTTTAACATAAGAATACAGTAATAATAATAATAATGTTTTGATGCACATGGCAAAGTAGCACCCATTTATTGATATGAACCATTGTATGTACCTCAGATTTTTAATATAATAGGATTTACAGGGGTTGGTTCTTACTACAGGTTGTACATAAATTGTATGTTTTTAACCAGGGACTTCCTGTGTGTGTGTGTATATATATATATATACACACACACATATATACATATATACACACACACATACACATGTATATATATATACATACACATGTATATATATGTGTGTGTGTGTGTACATATACATATATATACATATACATGTGATTGATTTTACTTTTCTAAAGAACCCTTACTAAGAAACTGAGGATCCCAGTTTAGGGGTGGAAACCATTTTTTTTAAGACAAAAATGAATTCTTCAATTTTGCCCAGGTAGTTATTTCCCCCTGGAGCAAAAGGGCTTCAGGTGGGAGACATTTTGCAAAGCATGTAAGCTTGGTTTTCAGGTAGCCTCAGCCACTTCTTTCCAACTGTTCTTCTTTCCCTCAGCCTCTCAGTTTTTCACTCTTATTTTGGAGTCCTTTTTTTATGGGTTCTTGCTGAGTCATAGGGTAGTTAATAAGGCTAACCCTCTTACAAGAGCTTTTGCATACTACCGGGACTATCGAACATGGAAAAATGGCGCCGTCTGACAGAATATTCTAGGAGAATAGAAATATTCTATACCTGCACTGTTCTATATGGTAGCCACATGTGGCTAGTGATTACCATATTGGACAGTGCATCAGAAAAGCCTTTATGACCTAAATGAATGAACCTACAAAAGTGCCACAGCAGGTGGTGAGGCCGCTGTTCTGCAATGGGGGTACCTCAGCTCATTTCTTATGCAATTACCGACATATTAGACCACATATTCATGGGAAACAGATATGTCAAAATATTCCCAATCTACATGTATACTATCTGCTGTGTGGTCCATGCTATAAAAGGAGAGAATGAAACAGAGAGGCTTTATTTCAGTTTCCATGTTGGCATAATATCTGACTTGGCAGGGAGAAAGGAAATGGGAATTGAAAGCAGGGGAAACTGGAAAATATATAGGCATGGTAGTCAAAATCTGTGTGGCTTGTATCGTGATGGTGAGAATCCAGGCCTGGCTCTAACAAACTATTAGAGATGAATGAAAGAGAAGCCAGGCAGATAAGATGGTGTTAATTAATGGAGTCTGAATACTTGAGTCTGAACACCAGATTCAGTTATGGGATTTTGCTTCATAAGCAACAGGGAACTACTGTAGATTTTTCAGCCAGGAAATGACAGGAGAAAAACAGAGGCCCACTACTGTCCCGTGGAGTCCCTGGTTGGTATAAATGGTTAACATGCTTGGCTGCTAACTGAAAGGTTGGTGGTTCAGGCCCACCTACAGGCAACTCAGAAGAAAGGTCTGGAGATCTATTTCTGAAAACCCTATGGAGCACAGTTCTCCTCTGACACACATGGGGTTGCCAAGAGTCAGAATCGACTTGACAGCAACTGGTGGTGGTGGTGAATTATATAGCCGTCTTCACTCAGCAGCTAACCAACAGGTCGGCAGTTTGAACCCACCAGTCTCTCTGGTGGGGAAAGAAGTGGCAGTCTGCTTCCATAAAGATTACAGCATTGGAAACACTATGGGGCAGTTGCACTCTGTCCTATAGGGTTTCTAAGAGTTGGAATCAACTCTACAACAACGGAATTGATTTTTTGGTCACTCTCTGGGGCAAGGAGGACCTTGGCTCTGGGGCTGGCAAAGGAAGTGCAGTAGAAGGAGCAAACCCTCATCTGTCTGTAGCATTTCCTATTTAAGAGGATTTGCTCCTCCTTTCTGCTCTGCCTCTGTGATGTGTTAGTCTTCTAGTTCTCCTTCTATCTCTTCTCCTCTCTTCTCCTGTCTCTTTCACTGGCTCTCTTTCTTCCTCACACAGTGATGTAGGTCGTCTTGATTTTTTTTTCTTTCCATCGTATACCCTCTTGGCTTCAGTCATAATCTACATAAACATTTATCCCAAATTTATGTCTCTATTCTTGATCTCTATCCAGATAGTCTTTCCCATATTTCCAACTGCCTCTTGAACATTTCCACCTGAGTATATCACCGGCACTTCAAACTTAATGTCTAAAACAATATTCATTATTGCCTAGGTCCAAACCAATCCTTGCCTTAGATTTCCCTCTTTACATTAAAGGAAACAAAATTCATTAGGTTACAGAAGCTCAAATCTCAGGCCCCCATCCAAAATTAGCTTCCCCTCTTTCCTGGCTCCAAAGCTATAGATTCAAAATAATTAGCTTACCTTTCCTTTGCTCTTATTAGTTGTCAAGTGCTATACATCCCAGCTCCCCTCCCTATTTGTCAGCCAACAAACACCATTCTAGTGCTGACATCAGTCCCTTGCACTTGACCCTTTGACACTGCTGCCCAAGCACACTCTGATCGCAGGCCAACTCTGCACAGAAACTCCCCCAACAATATGTAATCCTAGGACCCTTTTCAGATTTTTAAGCCACAACTGCCTCCCTTTGCGCGACATTGCACCCATCCCTGATGACTAAGTAGGCTTTGTACGTGTCCCAAACCTCCATGCAACCATGCCCTTGCCTCATCACATTCCTTGAGCATGGAATTCCCATCTCTCCCCACCACGTCCACTTACGGAAATCATTTCCATCTTTTAAAGCTTTTTCAATAGACTTTGTTTTTCACAGCAGTTTTAGTTTTACAGGAAATTGATGTAGAAAGTACAGAGTTTCTATATACTCTGTCTCCCCCTGTACTCTGTTTCTCCTATTGTTAATATCTTGCATTCCTGTGGTACATTTGTTACAATTGATGAACCAATATGTTTATTATTATTATTAACTAAAATCCATAGTTTAAATTAAGGTTCACTTCTTGGGTTTTGACGAATGCATGATGCCATGTATCCACCATTAGAGTGTCATGCACAATTGTTTCACTGCCATAAAAATGCCCTGTGCTCCACTTATTCATCCCTCCTTTCCCCTCATGTTTAATCCTGGCAACCACTTATCTGATCACTGTCTGTAGTTTTGCCTTTTCCAGAATGTCAAACAGTTGGAATCATCTATCATGATTTTTCAGACTGGCTTCTTTCACTCAGCAACACGCATTTAAGATTCATCCACGTCTTTTTGCAGATGGATGGCTCATTTGTTTTTATCACTGAATAATATTCCATTGTATGGATGTGCCACAGTTTGCGTATCCATTCACCTACTGAAGGGCCATTTCTGTCTTTTAAGATCCCTTTCAAGTCCTACTTTCTCCAACATTTTCCTGGTGCTTCCAACATGTGAGCCATCTTCTTTCTCTAAATCTCATGGCATTTCTGCTTTTCAGCTTGATGCTGTAGTTCACTGTGTTCTCATCAAGGCTTCTCCACCAGATTCTCAGTTTTTCGTGGGCCAGGACTGCATTTTACTGACCTGTTTTACTCGCCCACCAGCCGTTTGTCAGTTTGTTGTACTGTGGTGGCCTTCATGTTGCTACGATGCTGAAAGCTGTGCCACTAGTATTTTAAATGCTAGCAGGGTCATCCATGGTGGATAGGTTTCAGCAGAGCTTCCAGACTAAGGCAGACTAGAGAGAAAGACCTGGAGACCTACTTCTGCAAATTAGCCAATAAAAACCCTGGGTATCACAACAGAATATTGTGGCACATAGTATTGGAAGATGAGCCCCCTAGGTTGGAAGGCACTCAAAATACGCAGTGGCTGCAGCAATGGTCTCAAGCATACCAACGATCATGAAGATGGTGCAGGACTGGGCAATGTTTTGTTCTGTTGTTAGTGGGGTTGCCATGAGTTGGAGCTGACTCAACAGCAGCTAAAACAACAAAGTTTTTCTTGCAACTACCAGGATGCCCAGCACAAAGTGGACACTGTATCAAGATGACCAAAAATAAATAAATTATTGAAAAGAAATTTGGTAAAATGTCATGATAATTCACAGAATCAAAGAACCTGGGGGATCTTATTGGTGTCATTTAGGAGATAATCACTTGCTGGAGGGTATCTGAAGTATCCGTAGTACCATTTTACTCTAGTTCAGCAAAGAGGTAAGTTGTAAAGACATAGATATAATTAGCTTTAGGTAAGAAAATATTTCTAGCTATAATCTTTAATACAAATCTGTACGGTTACTGAAAAAACCATATTCCTTTGCCACATGCAGCTTATGGGAATTCTGCTTTTTCTATAGTAAACCCGAAACAGAAGATTCCACTTCATTCTCTCCTCAAGACCTTCTCTTGGTTTGTTTTATTTTGAGTAGAAGAATATCATGGTAATAGAAGTGGGCTTATTTCAAAACTAGAGAGTTGAGCAGTAATTCTCTTTCCTTCATCCTAGCGTTCTTCTCCCACTGCTCTGGCTGACTGGAACCGAGGAAAATTTACAGCCTGAAGCAGCCCTAAGTCTGGTTTGTGTATTAGTAATGCTCTCTGACGGTGCGGCAGAGCCAGAGCTCATGCGCTACAGCTTTGCAAGGCTCTATGTAATTTTCAAATCTTCCGGCATTTTTGGTAATGATATGGCAATCCAAACAATTTTGTTTAAAAGTGGTAACGAGGTCATCTTACTCCCTGTTGGCCTTACATAATGGAAACCAAGAAACAGCATTACTAATGTTATAAAGTCCATCCAGATATGAATATAAATAAGAGATATGTATTTTTATATAGCAGTGGCTTCAGGAACTTACAAAATTATAAATCTTGGGGTTCTGGACAGAATTACTATCTCCCAGATTCTCAGTGGAAACTTATAGCATAACTAACACCAACAGCAAGCTAATTGCAGGATGCATTATTTTAAAGCCTGGTGACAATAATTAGCTAAGTAATCAAACCTCTTTCCAAAGATAAAGTAACACTTCCTTAAATTTTGTCTTGTGAACTTCCTTAGCCCTCTGACACTATCCTTTTCCTAATTCCAATAGGATTTTCATATAGAATATTATTTATGACTTAATCTAAGGGGATAAACACAAGCTTCATTATCAAAATCACTGGAGTATAAGAATGGTCGCAGACCTTTGAGAAAAGAACACAGAACGACAATATTTTTCAGAGCTTTTGTCACTTCAGGATGAGATAATGATTGGAAATAAAGGTTAGACTAGAAATGATTAGAAATAGATGGATCCATTCTCATTGATGAAGAATCAACTCAAACATGATGTTTAATTGGCATGGGGCCCCACATCTTTTTTTTTTTTTTTTT
>NW_004444050.1:3740759-3756082 GCF_000243295.1 Trichechus manatus latirostris | reverse complement strand
TCCGTTTGGTGTTCGGCTGAGTTCTTTATCTCTTCATTTGATGTTCTAGGGTTTCAGGATTGTTGATTCTCTGTTTGGCTTAGTTTTTTGGATCTTTGTTGTGGAGGGACGGCGTGGTGCTTCTGCCTAGACCGCCATCTTGCCGGAGTCCGGGGCCCCACATCTTTTGAGGATCAAGTACATTGTATTATTGTTCATTTTGGGAATAATATTGATTAATTCTCTTTAAACAACATTTTCTTTTGGGAGGAATCATTAAATATCAAGTGAGATTTCATCAACTAATGACCACAGTTGCAGTCTTTAAAATAAACTGAGGCAGTGGAATGGGAAACAGATACAGCTGAAAAAAGCACATAATATGAGAAATGACATGTGACATAGAAGAAATAGCTTAACAAAAAGAGTATCCCAAGGAACAGATATCCACTTGTTGCACTAAGCTCTAGATCTATTTGGAAATAAGAAGAATAAATAATTCCTACAGGTCTCCTTATCCAGTTTTGTATTAAAGTAGAAATCTTTCTGAGTAGAGGTAACAAGCAAAGGAGACTTGAAATTCTAAGGGAAGAGTGAGACTTCTGAATATAACAAATGGAGGGTATCCTTTACACAGAGCAAACATTGCTTTACTTACTTAGAGAAATCCTTGAACCTAAAATAAAAACACAAAAGAGAGTAGATTCTGATAAAAGGATGGGGTGGGGGCGGTGTGCTTAGGAGTGCTCAGTTCTACACGGGCCCTGCTATTAACTTTTTAACTCGGTTAAATCATGTAAACCCTGAACGCCTCCATAGCTTCATTGTAAAATAAGAAAATTAGATGTTTTCTTCGCTGGCCAAACGAAGAAACAAACCACCATCCAGTGTTTCCTGTGTCAGTAAATGGCAATACCTTGTACCTAACAGTTCAAGCGGGAAATTTGGTTGTCGTCCTTGACATTTTCTTTTCCTCTAGGCCTCACATTCAGTTATGACAGAATCCTGCTCATTTTACTTCCTAGATATCTATCCAAGGAACCCACATATCTCTATTTTCATTGACTCCACTTTAATACAGGCCATTGCAATCTCTCCCCAGGAATAGTGCAATCACCTGTAACAGATCTCCCCAAATCTTCTCTTGCCTCCTGCCAAACCATTGTCCCCACGTTGCACCTGGAATGATACTTTAAAAACACAAGTCTAATCTTTTAGCCCCTCTATTGAGATGCTTCATTGAACTCACATTGCTTTAAGGATAAAGTTCAGAATCTACTCACTCTCTGGTCTCATCAGTAAGTCAACCTTACTCTCTCTGTTCTATCCATACTGGAATCTTCTAAATGTTCTCTTGCCACATTCCTGTCTCCCCTCTCTAGCCTGTGCCTACTCTCCTCCTTAAGCCCAGAGTGCTCTTCACTTCACCTACCCCTAACCATCATCTTTCAAGTCTTCACCAACATGACCTCAGGATAGCCTTCCTAGAACCCCAGCTCTAGGCTAGCCTCCTCCTGAGGTGCTTCTACACTCCACATTCCACCATAGCACTTATCACACCTGTAGTTATTTATTTCAAGACAAGAGGAATGGGTTGAATGTGGCCTCGAAAAAGATACATCCTAAGCCCTGGAGCCTGTGAATGTGACCTTATCTGGAAAAAGCTTCTTTGCTGGTACAGTTGAGTCAAGGATCATGAGATGAGATCATCCTGGACTTAGAAACAGCCCTAAATCCAATGACAGGTGTCCTTATAAAAGAAAGATAGGGGGAGATTTAAGATGCAAACACGAGAAGAAGAAGGCCACGTGAAGACAAACGCAGAGGTTAGAGTTATACAACCTGTCATGGATTGAATTATGTCCCCCAAAAATGTGTTGTATCACTTTGGCTGCACCATGATTCCCTGTATTGTGTGGTTGTCCTCCATTTTGTGACTGTAATTTTATGTTAAAGAAGGTTAGGGTGGGATTGTAACACTCTTACTAAAGTCACATCCCTGATCCAATGTAAAGGACGTTTCCCTGGGGTGTGGCCTGTACCATCTTCTATCTTACAAGAGATAAAAGGAAAGGGAAGCAAGCAGAGAGTAGGGGACCTCATACCATTAAGAAAGCAGTGCCAGGAGCAGAGCGCGTCCTTTGGACCCAGGGTCCCTGAGGAGAGAAGCTCCTAGTCCGGGGGAAGGTTGATGAGAAGGCTGCCAGAAAGAGAAGAAAGCCTTCCCCTGAAGCTGAAGCCCTGAATTTGGACTTTTAGCCTACTGTACTGGGAGGAAATAAACTTCTCTTTGTTAAAGCCATCCACTTGTGGATTTCTGTTACAGCAGCACTAGATGACTAAGACACAACCCCAAGCCAAGGAATGTCTGGAGACACTAGCTGCAAGAGGCAAAGAAGGCTTCTCCCGTAGAACCTTCAGAGGAGTGAAGCCCTACTGACATCTTGATTTCAAACTTCTGGCCTCCAAGCTATGAGAAAATATATTTCTGTCGCTTTAAGCCAACAGGTTTGTGGAAATTGTTACAGTAGTTCTAAGACTCTGATACAGCGAGACAGAATATGTCTTCTCTGCTAGACTGTAAGCACCTAGAGGGCAAGAACAATGCCTGCTCACTGCTAAGCCTAGCATATAACAGGCTGCTTGTGGCTGGCAGACCAATTAGATGGGTAATTCTCATCCATACCTAGACATATCTGAACTCAAGGGTAACCTATGTTGATGGTCACCAGGCCTGCCATCTTGAAGAAAGTGTTATGGAAACAGAGATGATTCTTCTTTAATCCTGAAAGTCATATGCTCTGTTCAGTTTTCAGTAAGCTAATAATGTATCTCAAAGCTTTGGCTTAAGCTTTGAGAAAACCATCTCCACCCAACACATCTAATACCAGTGATATTCAAGATATTTAATAACCACTATATCATCAGGGAGGAGCCCTGGTGGCACAATGATTAAGTGCTCAGCTACTAACTGAAATGTCGGCTGTTCAAACCCACCAGTTGCTTTATGGGAGAAAGTTGTGGCAGTCAGCTTCCATTAACATTTACAGCCTTGGAAATTCTATGGGGCAGTTCTACTCTGTCCTATAGGGTCACTATGAGTCGGAATCCACTAGACTGCAATAGGTTATATCATTAGCACCAACCCAAGAGGATAAATGTAGTCATGGAGGGAGCAGAATCCTCAAGACTGCTATGATGCTGAGCATTACCTCTGTAGTTGCTGGATAATAGAGAGTATGTGTGTGTGTTGAAGGAGGAAGGGTGTGCCTGGGTAAGGACTGAGTCGGAGGAGGAGCACAAACCATATGAAAATATTTCAGTAATTCAGCAACTTGCAAGGCCCTTCTGTTGTATGCAAGTTGTATACCAGTCCAGCCCCAACCATCCCAGACAACTGCTCTGTAAGGCCGTGTTCTATCTCACCTTTTCCACAAAACATTCCCAAGGACTCTAGTTCTGATCTTTGTTCCCCTGATCTTCTCTTGCCCTGATATTCTGAATCATGTCACATATGAGCTTGTACTGGTATCTCATTATTGTATTGCATATGTTGTTGTTGTTATTGTTAGGTGCCATCAAGTCGGCTCTGACTCTTTGCAACCCTATGTACTACAGAACAAAACACTGCCCAGTCCTGCACCATCCTCACAATCCTTGTTATGCTTGAGCCCATTGTTGCAGTCACTGGGTCAATCCATCTCGTCCAGGGTTTTCTTCTTTTTCACTGACCCTCTACTGTACCAAGCATGATGTCTCTATCCAGGGACTCATCCCTCCTGATAACATGTCCAAAGCATGTGAGACATAGTCTCACCATCCTTGCATCTAAGGAGCATTCTGGCTGTACTTCTTCCAAGACAGATTTGTTCCTTCTTTTGGCAGTCCATGGTATATTCACTATTCTTTGCCAACACCAGAATTCAAAGGCATCAATTCTTCTTCCATCTTCCTTATTCATTGTCCAGCTTTCGCATGCATATGATTGAAAACACCAGGTGCACCTTAGTCTTCAAGGTGACTTCTTTGCTTTTTAACACTTTAAAGAGGTCTTTCACAGCAGATTTGCCCTATGCAATGTGTCTTTTGATTTCCTGACTGCTGCTTCCATGGGCATTGATTGGATCCAACCAAAATGGTATCCTTGACAACTTCGATCTTTTCTTCGTTTTTCATGATGTTGCTCATTGGTCCAGTTGTGAGGATTTTTGTTTTCTTTATGTTGAGATGCAATCCGTACTGAAGGCTGTCGTCTTCGATCTTCATCAGTAAGTGCTTCAAGTCCCCACATGTCTGTCAGTTTGTCATAATGTGGGGGCTTGCATGTTGCCACGATGCTGAAGCTATACCATCAGTATTCAGATACCAGCAGGGTCACCCATGGCCGACAGGTTTCAGCTGAGTTCCAGACTAAGACAGACTAGGAAGAAGGACCTGGCAGTCTACTTCTGAAAAGAATTATTCAGTGAACCTTATGAATAGCAGCAGTATCTCATATATTCATATTATATTAATGTTGTTTCTCAGTTGTAATTTAAGCTCCTGGATAATAAAGGATCATGTTTTATTCTTCTCTGTATTTCCTTGGATTATCTCTGTTTCTTGTTTGTTTATTTATTTTGGTTCAGTAAGTACTTGATAATTGATTAAATTGTTGATTTCAGACAATCAGCTTTCATATGAATTATTCCCTGAAATCAAAGCCAATTTTTGTGAAGAGCCATAGCTTCAGGGTTAGGTCATTAAAAAAATGCTAATACTTAGAGTCAGGACTATTTGATAAACTGGTACAGATTTGTAACAAAGGTTGACTATTACAGGTTGAATTGGTCTCCCAAAAAGATATGTGCAAGCTTTAACCACCAGTACCTTTAAATTTGACCTTATTTGGAAATAAATCACTTCTAGTGGTTGACCAGGAACATAGGAAACATCAGAGTGGATGGGACTCTGGGTACTTCTCCAATTTCATCCAAAGCTGTATTGATTTTATCTATGTTGTATCACGTAGATCCTCCTAATATTTTATTTTGGGAAAGAATTCAACTGCTAAAAAACAAACAAACAAAACACAACACAATCACACAATCTGAAAACCACATATCCAATTCCCCAGTTTCAAAGATGAAGAAACACTGCATTAAACCTGGCTAGAGGGAGAATGTCACGGTAGGCCCTGAAGTCTGCATTTTGTGGCCCAGGATGCATTCACAGGATCAACTGTGTCTTCTGAAGAAAGAAAGACAGACTGATGGGAGAAATCTGCAAAGCTAGAGTCATGCTTCCTTGGAAGTATGGGGTGGGCTCTATTTCCTTAGCGGAACAGCCTTCCAACGAAGAACTCTTCCTGTGGGCTTCTCTTTGTTCCATATCAGTTGCCATCAAGTAGATTTTGGCTCATAATGACCCCATGTGTGTCAAAGTAGCTTTGTAGGGTTTTCAACAGCTGTTTTTTTGGGTGGATTCAAACCTTCAATCTTTTGGTTAGCAGCTGAGTGTGTTAGTTATTTCATCGTTCCCTGTGCCCCATAATTGATCTTTAACATCAGCTAAGTTTTAGAACTATATTGAGAAATCAGAAAAGAGAATAGACCATCTCCCTGATTTCTTATTCTCAAGGTATTTTTTTTTTTTTTTTTGCAGCTACTTAAAGGTGAAGATATGGCAGCTGATTCACATATACCCAACAACAGACTGTGGCAGCTAAGGTAAGACCAATGCCTATCTCCCTCAGTTATGAGAATAATTTAGGTAGGTCACATGTAAGTTGCTCACCTGGAATTTGGCCATGGTGTTGAGGTTTATGCTCCATCACTTCTGAGAAATGCTAAAGGATCTTTAGTGACCTCATAGGGTTCCTTTAAGCTTCCTTGGGGATATCTGTATAGATGATGTGTGATATGTGGCCTTTTTTCATAGATCATGAATAGTATTCATCTTGATTCCTAATGAAATTATTGGGATTCTGTCAGTGGACATCTCCACTGATTACCAAAATTTCAAACCTAGTAAGAGATACTACCACCCTCTGTTGGTGTGTCATACTATGGTGGTTTGAGTGTTGCTATGATGCTGGAAGCTATGCCACTGGTTTAGTAGCAGGGTCACCCATGGTGGACATGTTTCAGGGGAGCTTCCAGACTAAGACAGACTGCGAAGAAAGGCTTGGTGCTCTACTTCTGAAAATCAGCCAATGAAAACCTACATATCACAATAGAATATTGTCCAATACAGTGCTGGAAGATGAGCCCCCTAGGTTGGAAGGCACTCAAAATACACAGTGGCTGCAACAGTGGACTTGAGTATATCAACGATTGTGAAGATGGTGCAGGTCAGGGCAACTTTTTGCTCTGTTGTGCACGGGGTTGCCAGGAGTCGGAGTCAGTTCGACATCAACTAACAATAGCAACAACAAACAAACAAACAAAACAATAAGAGATAAAACCTCATTAGAATGTGTGAGAATATTTTTCAATATTTCTGTTACTGGAAGTTAAAGCCTTCTGGCTATAAATAGATGAAAACCATTTACTCCAACGACTAACAGTAGGGAGGCATATACAAGGCTTGTTTCAGGTAATTTTGGAAACTATATCCTTTTTAATACTGCAGATACTTTCTATTAGATTTTAGATTTATAAGCATATCTATATCAGAGCCAGATTTCTTTTTAATATTCTGTTGAACTCCCTGGATCTTTACATCTTACTCTACTAAAAACCTCCGCAGGAAGTGATTCTTTGCCAACGTCTAAGAATTTTGCCATTGGACAGTTAATAAGAACTCCTAGAAAACAAGTGCCAAATGAATGAACTGAAGAAAATCTGCTCATTTGATAGAAATAACAGAAAGTTCTCTTCTTAGGTCTCCTATCAGAAATGCAGTGTTTTTTCCTGTTGCTTGCCTCATCAAGGAGGGGTAACTATTCCTGAACAAGATCTAACATTTACTCAAAACCAATAGTTTCCCGTAAAGGGCTTTTAGGATAAGTGCAGGCTTAGTGGTAAATATTGGTTTAATCTTAAGAGAAAATTAAAAGCTTGTGGTTTGGGACTGACGGCAGAAGGCAGATGTATAAGGGCTAGGGACTGGAGGGTTGGTGAAATCCCCAAATAATGTCCTCTTTTCTAGCTCCAGGCAAAAGAACCAGAACATACCCATTCATTTTCTCTTAAAGGAAAGAATTATTCCAAACCTAGGAAGCCTGAGTAAAATTCAATCAGCCTTTTTCAATGCTTTGCTTAGTAGTGCTATATATTAAGCTCTCCTCATAACTTACCCACCCAAGGGCCCGGTAGACTAGAAATCATGGTGATTTGTGCTACTTTTTGTGGAGACCGTCTTATAAACTGAGCATAATAGTATGTTGTGTGACTCTGTTTATTGCTGAATTATAGTTCACACGGGCACGTTTAGCTGAGTAGTGTTAAGTTGCTTTTTTTTTTTTATATAGATTTGCAGGAACTTTTCAGAAACATTTTTGCTTATCACAACTTACTAATTGCTCATACTTTTTTCCATTCACTTATCCTAAATGAAAGAGATTCCTCATTTCCCAGCAGCCCCTGGTTTCTTCTTTCGCTGCTTCTTTTTTTTTCTTGCACAATATCCACGTTTCCTGATAGAGTGCAAAATAAGATGTTGGCAAGCATTCAAGCCTGCCATCTGTGTATGCTTTGAAATGAGAATCACCCCCTGCTGAACCAGAGGTGAGTGATAGCAGTTAGCCTGACCCCAGAGGAGAATATCAAAACGTCACCCAAAAGAACATGCAGACGTTCTATCTAAGTTAACTGGGCATTTGTTTAGCTAGCCACTCACTCAGCAGAGGATTTTGCCTGTCCCATTCATCAAGAAGTTTTACTGTCAACAAAATGTGTGAGGCAACAAAATTTCATAGGGAAAGATTTAATTATCACTGTTGGTGGTGCAGTTTATGGTATTTTCTTATTCTGTGAAAGATTCTACCAAAAAAAAAAAAAAAAAAAAAAAAACAAAGGTTAAATTCCATAATGTGGCCAAAAAAACAAACAAAATAAACCAATGCCAGGCAGGAATGCCCGTAGGAGAAAGCATCTATACCTTGCATGAAGCCTTGTGGTTTCTGTGTGTCTTGGAGGCTGTAGGTTGGTAGGCTTTCTGAAAGCCAGGGAGTCCTGCTGTCTTTTTAGGTAGGAGGGCACTCCAGGAAGCTGTGGAGAATTCCACTCAAGGTAGAATTCCCAACAGAGTAACCAAACTGTGGTTCCTAACAGCTGCACAGCTTGAACAGAGATTCCCACCTTAGACCTTGCCATTGGCCTATAGCACAGGAGAATAACGTTTTGGAATAGGGAGTATTCAGAGCACAAATCCCAAATGAAATATCTTATTGAATAATTACTTTGATATTGATTTCATTTTATTAGTTGAACCAGTCATGCACCAATACAATGTGGTTTGGTGCCCAAAAACTCCATTCTAATCAGATATTGCATTTCTCTAGTCTTTGTCATCTTCCTCTCTGCCTAGTGAGGACATCCAACCTGAAAACTCAACTCCATCCATACCTATAAGCCAAACCTGACCCTCAGCAAAATGGATTTCGAGAACCCGAGCCAGCATCTGATATTCAGCTCTATAGTGAATTTGTCTTGATCTTGAGACCTAAACACCACATTCTTTCCCAGTTTTGGCAGTAAGTATCCTCCTTATTTTCTGTGTAAGCCCATCTTTCTCTTGGGACCTGAGGATGGTTCTAGTCCTTCCTGAGTAGGAAACACCACTATCCTTGCCAGGCTCTTCCTAAGAATGGAGTTCTGCCCCTAAGTGCCCATTGCTATGCTTGGGGCTGGATTCTCTGATCATAGAACTTCCTGAGGCTGCCCATGCTCCTGAGTATCACCCGCCCCTTAACTCCTGATATTTGTGTCCACCCCACCTGTGAGGATACCCCTGTCTTCCAATCGGCTTGATTACACTGCCCATTGCCTGTTATGGATTGAATTGTGTCCCCCCAAAATATGTGTTATAAATCCTAACCCATTTGGGAATGGGTTCTCTTTGTTATGTTAATGAGACAGGATTAGTGTTGGTTGTATCTTGAATCAATCTCTTTTGAAATATAAAAGAGCTTAAACAAGCAAGCTAAGAAGCAGAGTGGGGAAGAGAGATGCCAAGCCACATGAAGATTGCCAAGGAGTAGAAGCTTAGAAGGGACAAAGACTTTCCTCCAAAGCTGACACAGAGAAAAAGCCTTCCCCTACAGCTGGCATACTGAGTTTGGACTTTTGGCCTCCTAAACTGTGAGAAAATAAATTTGTTTGTTAAAGCCACCCATTTGTGGTATTTCTGTTATAGCAGCTCTAGATAACTAAGACACTGCCTGACCGCTGTGGCCATACCATTTAGATACTCTATTCTGCCTACTAGATGGAACTTGCACCCAACATCTGCAGCTGGGGCTTTAGCTTCAGGGCCAGCCTAACCTTAGGAACTTTGTCTTGACCTACTGTATCCTGCCCTTTCATTAACCAGACTATGCCAGGTCAAGTTCTGAGCTGGGATGTGGATGTAGCATCACCTATAAAGTAACATCCCTGTAAAACTTTAGGAGGAAGATGACAATAATATTTTAGACATAGACTGGAGGGGCAGGCAGGCATGAGATATCTGTTGTCCCTGGAGTCAGACTTCCCCAGATGCTCCCAGAGAATGGAGCTAAGGAGGCATACTCCATGGAGCAGAGCCCAAGGTTTCCTGGTCATATGTTTGTAAATTAAGATAAAGAAAGTCTCCTTTTCCCCTGTAGAAAGTGTACTTTTATACTTCAAAGAAAAAGTGAGTAAACTCATTAAATCTGGAGATGAATATCTCCAGTATGAAGCAATGTTCATCAAACTTAAGATAATGCCCATTATCTTATTCTTACTTACCAAGGCCTTCAGTAGACAGTCTCTGGTTACAAATGCATTGGTCAGACTTAAAAATGATAGCTAGTAGTCATTTTATGCTTATTACATGCTAGGACTTAAGCTCAATGCTTTTTTATACATTCATGTTATTAAATCTCCATAAAACTCATCAAGGCAGGTATTACTATACTTCTTGTGTTGATGAAGAAACCAAAACTTAGAGAGAGAGATATCCTTCCCAGGGTGTCTCATGGCGGGAGGGGGTGGCAATCTTAGACTTGAACTTAAAACTTTCTGCTCTAAGGTCTCTGGGTGACATATACAGTTTGCTCTTGGCTACTGCCCGAAAGGCTGGTGGTTTGAACTCACCTAGTGGCACCACACAAGAAAGGCCTAGTGATCTGCTTCCCTGAAGATTATAGCCAAGAAAAGCCTACGGAACAGTTCTCCTCTGTAACACATGGGCTGCACTTTTACCCATCATAGGGATACATTGCAAAGATTTTAGAACCTGTCATTTTCTCCTCCCGATGTTATAACAAGATTGGAGCCTATAATTTTTCGAGCTACTGAGGTAGGTTGTCAAGCTACGTAGTCTCAGGGCATCTCTGCCAGGTGTCTGCTGCCTCTGGTGACAAGTAAAGAGAAGAACTGAGGAGAGAAACCCAGGCCTGGGGAAAAGCATGATGTGTCAGAACCACAAATAGGAAAAGCAAAAAAATCAGTTGAAACAACCTTATAAGAAAACGTAACCATCTATTTCCACCCAAGGGCAGCTGCAGGGTTAATTTTCTGCTAGAGCAAAAATATTTGCGTCATGTTTCCTGTATATAAATTGTTCTGAATGCAGTGCTCCTTGTGTTTTTATACTGCCCTTTGTTCTTTTGACGTTGGTATTTTTGTACATAAATAAAACCCCTTGTTTACATTACTGTTTCAGAGGCTTTGGGGTAGAAAAAGGAATAATGTTCTTAAATTGGTCTACCCTCAAATCATGCCATGGTGGAAACAATACAGTGGAGAGAGAGCAGGGTGGCCCACTCTATCCTGAACAATTCTGACAATAACCGAAAAAAAAAAGCACTGGGGAGGAAGCCGAAATTGTCACAAAAATCCTCACAGGAAAATCTTGGTTTTGGTTAAAAGGCCTCCATGGGAGAGGATTTGTTTGGTGCTAGAGGAGTTGGAGGGAGCTCTGGTGGTGCAATGATGGAGCATTCGGCTTCTAACCAAAAGGTTGGTGGTTCGAAACCCACCAGCGTCTCTGAGGGAGAAGACCTGGTGATATGCTTCCGTAAAGATTACTGCCTAGTAAATCTTATGGGGCAGTTCTACTCTGTCATATAGGGTTGCTGTCAGTTGAACTTGACATGATGGCATACAACAACAACAACAGAGAACTGGATGAAAGCAGAGAATACCAGAAAGATGTTTATCTGTGTTTTAGTGAGTATACAACGACATTTGACTGTGCAGATCATAGCAAATTATGGATAACATTGTGAAGAATGGGAATTCCAGAACACTTAATTGTGCTCATGAAGAACCTGTACATAGATCAACAGGCAGTTGTTCAAACAGAACAAGGAAATACTGCATGGTTTAAAGTCAGGAAACGTGTGTGTCAGGGTTGTAGCCTGTCACCATACCTAGTCAATCCGTACGCTGAGTAAATAATCCAAGAAACTGGACTATATGAAGAAGAACGGGGCATCAGGATTGGAGGAAGTCTCATTAACAACCTGCATTATGCAGATGACACAAACTTGCTCGCTGAAAGTGAAGAGGACTTGAAGCACTTACTGATGAAGATCAAAGACCGTAGCCTTCAGTATGGATTACACCTCAACATAAAGAAAACAAAAATCCTCACAACTGGACCAATAAGCAGCATCATGATAAACAAAGAAAAGATTGAAGTTGTCAAGGATTTCCTTTTACTTAGATCCACAATCAACACCCATGGAAGCAGCAGTCAAGAAATCAAAAGATGCATTGCATTGTGCAAATCTGCTGCAAAAGATCTCTTTAAAGTGTTGAAAAGCAAAGATGTCACCTTGGAGACTAAGGTACACCTGACCCAAGCCATGGTATTTTCAATCACCTCATATGCATGTGAAAGCTGGACGATGAATAGGGAAGACTGAAGAAGAATTGACGCCTGTGAATTGTGGTGTTGGAGAATATTGACTATACCATGGACTTCCAAAAGAAGGAACAAATCTGTCTGGGAAGAATTACAGCCAGAATGCTCCTTAGAGGCAAGGATGGGGAGACTATGTCTCACATACTTTGGACATGTTATCAGGAGGGATCAGTCCCTGGAGAAGGTCGAAATACTTGGTAAAATACAGGGTCAGCAAAAAAGAGGAAAATCCCTAACAAGATGGATTGACACAGTGGCTGCAACAATGGGCTCAAGCATAACAAGGATTGTGAGGATGGTGCAGGACCAGGCAGTGTTTCGTTCTGTTGTACATAGGGTTGCTATGAGTCAGAAGGGACTCAACCTAACAACAACAACAAACTGTGAGAAAATAAATTTCTCTTTGTTAAAGGCACCCACTTGTGGTATATCTGTTATAGCAGCACTAGATAACTAAGACAGACTCTTACAAGGTACATTCAGAACACTCGAAGCAGAGGACCTGGTCTTTTAAAAGGGATAATATTATTAAGGGAACCAATATTTATTAAGTACCAATAAACTAACATTTAATAAATGACAGACACCTTATTAATTTAAATTTGTCTTCATGAATTTAAATGTGCGTGTTCTCATCCTATTTTGAGTAGATGAGGAAGTGGCTGTCATGAGAGATTAAATACTTACCCAGCAAAGCAAGCTGGTAATGTGTGGGCAGGGATTTCAGTGAGTATCTGCACTGCCCTTACTCTTTACAACTACAAAGGCCAGCATTATCGAGTTGAAGACGTTGTATGCATGCTCAAAGAAGCCTTGTGGTCTGGAAGTCTTGAGTGGCAGGGTACTAAAATGCCTGCTCCTTGGCCCTTAATTGAACCCTGGGTCTGTGAAACCTGGATCCCATTGCTACCTATTTAAAAAGGACAAGAGGAGTGTTGATATTTATAATAAATGGTTGTCTTTATATTTTTAACCAAATGCGACTGAGTTCACTAATGTTACTTTTAATATGTAATATTTCTCTGTATATATTCCTCCTTTCCTCTTCTGTTTGTCTGGAGACTACACACACACACACACACACACACAGATATATATCCCATATTACATACCATATTGATCCATATTGTTATTGCTAGCTATCGTCAAGTTGACTCCCAACCCATGGTGACCCCTTGCACAATTTAACAAATGCTGCCCCGTCCTGCACCATCCCCATGTTTGGTTGTGGATCAGATCACTGTGATTCATAAGGTTTTCACCAACTGATTTTTGGAAGTAGATCATGAGGTCTTTCTTCCTAGTCCGTCTTATTCTGGAAGCTCTGCTGAAACTTGTTCAGCATCATAGCAACATGCAAGCCTCCCCTAACAGATGGGTGGTTTCTGTGCATGAGGTGCATTGGCCAGGAATTAAACCCATGTCTCCCTCATGGGAGGTGAGAATTCTACCACTGAACTACCTATATTCATATTACATATATCCATATTACCCACCAAACCAAAACCAAACCTGTTGCCGTCAAGTCCATTCTGACTCATAGTGACCCTAAAGGACAGAGTAGAACTGCTCCATAGGGTTTCCAGGGAGAGGCTGGTGGGTTTGAACTGCCAACCTTTTGGTTAGCAGCCATAGCTCTTAACCACTGCACCACCATAGCTAAAGGTTATGTGACATTGCAACAGTAAAAGGGGATTAAGTGTACTGGTGGTGATGGGAGCCAGAAACTGGGAAGCGACTTCACATCAAAATCTTTAAAGGTGTAAGGGAGGGAAGGAGAGGGAGGAACAAGCACCTCACCATCCAGAAACATGCAGACGTGTTTCTCCATCCAGGTTGAGGAAGGGATGGACCGAGTTGGGAGGATGTCTCCCAGAACCCATGATGACCCTTATTTTGTTCGTGTCCTAAGTCAGAGCCGTGTCATGAATGGGACCATGAGAAGTATTAAATCTGTTTTTAATGCTTACAAATAAATAAATAAACAAATGAACAAACAAACAAATAAATACAGAGTACAGTTATGGAAAAATATGAGTTTGACTTTTAGAGAATCAATAATCCAGATCCACTGTAATTCACCAGTGCTACTACTCAGTATTCTTGACAATTCAAATACTGATCTTGGAATTATAAAGAAATTTGAATATTTAACAAAATAACTAAAAAGTAGAAAATCAATATATTTAACTACATGGAATTAAAACCTTTGCATGACAAAAATACTCATAAATATAGTTTAAAATTAAATGCAAGTTGATAAAATTATTAGCAAATATGGCAAAAGTTGATCTTCCTCACACATGCATAAAGTGTTTAGACAAATGGTATTAAAATTGAATAAAGGACATGATCAAACAACTCACCAAACAAAAAATACAAATGTTTTGTAAATAGGCAACAATGTCAAACCCATTATTAAATAAAAAAATACAAATAAAACTACAATGAACTTACATCCATCAAATTATCTAGAATTTTAAAAGAATGATACTGCTCACTGCCAACATGAGTGCCATGCTCGCGACTAGTTGGTGGGAATATAAATTGGTATAAATTATACAGTAAGCATTCTGACCATATGCAATGAAAAGTCTTTATTCCTAGTAATTTCTTTGTTGGAAATATCTTTTAAGAAATGCCGCAGGTAGAGGAGACAGAGCCAACATGGCACTATAGACAGAAGCCCTGTGCCGCCCCTCCACAGCAAAGACCCAAATAACTAAGTGAAACAGAGACAAACATCAATCCTGGAACCCTAAGTGTCAAATGAAGAGATAAAGAACTCAGCCAAGCACCGAACAGAATAAGAAACTGACAGAGAACAGAGAGTAAAGACAGATAAGAACAGGGGTCCATCATCAGCTAACACAGCACGGATTCACCATCTTGGACTCCTGTCAGAGATTGGTAGACAGGGAGTACAGGAAAGCAGCTTCACAGAGCTCTCAGCAGGAGACAGAGCACCTGCACCATCAGCACTTGTTCTTTTTTTTTTTAAATTTTTGTTTATTTTTGGCTTCTGTTTCTCTCTCCTCTCTCTTTTCTTTCCCATACCCATCTTAGCTCCAAACATCACAATCTCCCCTCTCCCTCCTGCCTACCTGCACCGTGTGCTGAACGTCATGCCCTCAAGCAGCACAGGCATGGCCTACCAGAACCTGCCCTGCACTGAATCCCGGCCTGCCCTGTCAGCCGCAGTATGTGCCACAAACAACCCATCCCAGGCCCCTCCCTTAGCTGGACCTGCCCTGCTGCACCATAGCTGAGCGACTGGCCCTGCCCATTGGACAAGGAGGTGAAAA
>NW_004444050.1:3707993-3740540 GCF_000243295.1 Trichechus manatus latirostris | reverse complement strand
ATAGGGAATTCAAATCTCTAATATTCAGAGCTATCCAAGAGTTGAAGAAAAGGAGACAAAAATGAGGAAAAAATAAATTCATGGAAAAGTCAGACAAATTCATGGAAAATACAGACCAAAAAAATGGAAGAATTCAGGAAAATAATATAGGAAAAAAATGCCAAAATAAATTCACAACTAGAAATCATACAAAAACAGCATTCAGAAATCCAAAAGATAAACAAGATTTCAGAAAAGGACAGTGTCGTAGAAGGTCTGAAACAACAGACGACAAGATCAGCCAAATTGGAGACAAATACTTGGATACAACTTTGTTTGAGGAAAATCAGGAAAAAAGAATGAAGAAAAATGAAGAAACCCTGAGAATTATGTGGGATACAATCAAAAGCAAAAATTTGCCAGTAATCAGAGTTTCAGAACAGGGGGAGAAAATGGAAAACACAGAGAGGATCATTGAAGAATTACTGACAGAAAACTTCCTTAATATCATGAAAGATGAAAAGCTGACCATCCAAGAAGCTCAACGAACCCCATATAGGATAGATCCCAAAAGAAAATCACCCAGGCATATCATAATCACACTCGCTAAGACCAAAGACAAACAAAGACTCCTGAGAGCAACTCAAGCAAAACAAAAAGTCACATACAGAGGGGAAACAATAAGACTAAGCTCTGATTACTCAGCAGAAACCATGCAGGCAAGAAAGCAACAGGATGACATATATGAAACTTTGAAAGAAAAAGAATTGTCAGCCGAGAATAATATATCCTGCAAAACTCTTGTTCAAATATGATGGTGAAATTAGGACATTTCCAAATAACAGAAATTAAAGGAATATGTAAAAACCAGACTAAACTTACAAGAATTATTAAAGAGAGTCCTTCGGTTTGAGAACAAACAATATCACACAATTGCCTGAATCTAGGAAGCAAGACTGCACCAGTCAGGTATTAACTTAGGAAATGAATTCTCAAGACTATTTAAAACCAAAAGATTTACAACAGGGAACCAGAGAGGTTAATCTGTAAATGACAGCAATGTCAGAACAATAAAAGAGGGAATAAATGGTGTAGGTATAGAACTTTCTAATGGAAAGGAAGGCAAGGCAAGGCAACACTAAGTAATAGTAGACTGGTTCAAACCTATGAAGATAAGGGTAAATTTCAAGGTAACCACAAAGAAAGTTAACAAACCCACTCATCAAAATAAAGAAGAAAAACATAAACTCTCAGTAAAAAAAAAGGAATTCAGGACAGGAGAGTAAGAGGAAGAAAGAAAATGTATGCACCACAAAAACAAACAAACAAAAAAAAAAAAGCACTACAAAATGACACCAATAAACTCACACCTATAATGACACCAATAAACTCACACCTATCAATAATTACACTGAATGTAAATGGCCGAAATGTACACGTAAAGAGACAGAGAGTGACAGTATGGATTAAAAAACAAGATCCATCAATATGCTGTCTACAAGAGAAACACCTTAGAAACAAAGATGTAGATTTATTAAAAATCAAAGATGGAAAAAGTATATCAAGCAAACAGCTACCAAAAAAGATCAGGAGTGGCAATACTAATCCCAGATAAAATAGACTTTAAAACAAAATCCACCAAAAAGACAAAGAGGGGCACTATATAATGATTAAAGGGATGATCCATCATGAAGACATAACCATAATAAATACATACACACCCAATGCCAGGGCTCCTAAATACATAAAACAAACTCTAATAGCACAGAAAAGAGAAACTGATAGTCCCACAATAATAGTAGGAGACTTCAACACACATTCTCGGTAAAGGACAGAACATCTAGAAAGAAACTCAACAAAGAAGGATACAGAAGATCTAAAGGGCATAATCAGCCAACTTGACCTCATAGACATATACAGAACAGTCCACCCAATAGCTGCAAAGTACACATTCTTTTCCAATGCACATGGACCATTCTCCAGAATAGACCACAACTTAGGCCAGAGAGCAACCCACAACAAAATCCAAAACATTGAGATAACACAACGTATCTTCTCTGACAACAATGCCATCAAGGTAGAAATTAACAATAGAAAGAGCAAGGAAAAAAAATCAATTACATGGAAACTGAACAACACCCTGCTTAAAAACCGCTGGGTTATAGAAGAAAACAGAGATGGAATCAAAAAATTCCTAGAATCAAACAAGAATGAAAACACATCATACCAAATCCTTTGGGACACAGCAAAGGCAGTGCTCAGAGGTCAATTTATAGCAATAGATGCACATACCAAAAAAGAAGAAAGAGTCAAAATCAAAATGTTAGCTACACAACTCGAACAAATAGAAAGAGAACAGCAAAAGAAGCCAAAAGCCACCAGAAGAGAAGAAATAAGATCAGAGAAGAAATAAATGAAATAGAGAATAGAAAAACAATAGAAAGAATCAACAAAACCAGAAGTTAGTTCTATGAAAGGATCAACAAAATTGACAAACCACAGGCCAAACTGACAAAGGAAAAACCAAAGAGTTTGCAAATAACCTAAATAAGGAATGAAATGGAGGACATTAAAACAGACCCAAATGAAATAAAAAGGAACATAACAGAGTACTATGAAGAACTACAGTCCAATAACTTTGAAAGCCCAGAGGAAATGGACAAATTTCTAGAAGCACACTACCTACCCAAACTAACACAAGATAACATTGAAAATCTGGATAGACCCATAACAAGAGAAGAGATTGAAAAGATAATAATAATAATAATAAAAAACTCCCAACAACAAAAAAAAGCCCTGGTCCAGATAGCTTCACTGGAGAATTCTATCAAACTTGCAGAGACAAGCTTACACCAGTATTTCTAAAAGTATTTCAGAACTTAGAAAAACAAATGGTATTTCTGAATTCCTTCTACGAAGCCAGCATAATCCAGATACCAAAACCAGGCAAAGATGCCACAAAAAAAGAAAATTACAAACCAATATCTCTCATGAATATAGATGCAAAAATTCTCAACAAAATTTTAGCCAAAAAAATTTTAGCCAATATGATGCTGACATCATTTGAAAAATATAATACACCATGACCAAGTAGGATTCACACCAGGTATGCAAGGATGGTTCAACTTTAGAAAATTAACCAACATAACCCACCACATAAATAAAAGGCAAGAAAATAATCACATAATCATCTCAATTGACGCAGAAAAGGCATTCGACAAAATCCAACACTGATTTCTGATAAAAACTCTCAATAAAATAGATATAGAAGGGAAATTTCTCAATTTAATAAAGGGCATCTATACAAAACCAACAGCCAACATCAGTCTTAATGGAGATAGGCTGAAAACATTCCCCTTGAGAACAGGAACAAGACAAGGACGCCTTTTATCACCACTTGTATTTAACATTGTGCTGAAAGTCCTGGCTAGAGCAATAAGACAAGAAAAAAAGAAATAAAGGGCATCCAAACTGGTAATGAAGAAATAAATCTGTCCCTATTTGCAGATGATATGATACTATACATAGAAAACCCTAAAGATTCCTTGAGAAAGCTACTGGAACTAATAGAAAGATTCAGCAGAGTAGCAGGATACAACTTAAACATACAAAATCAGTTGGATTCCTATACACCAAAAAAGAGAATGACAAAAAGGAAATCAGGAGAACAATACCTTTTAAACAGCCCCTAAAAAAATACAAACACTTAGGAATAAATCTAACCAGGGATGTAAAAGACCTATACAAAGAAAACTACAAAACACTACTGCAAGAAACCAAAAGAGATCTACATAAATGGTGAAACATACCATGCTCATGGATAAGTAGACTCAACATTGTGAAAATGACAATTCTACCCAAAGCAATTTACAAATACAATGCAATCCTGTTCCAAATACCAACAACATTCTTTAAAGAGATGTAAAAACTAATCATTGACTTTATATGGAAAGGGAAGAAGCCCCGGATAAGTAAAGCACTGTTGAAGAAGAAGAATAAAGTAGGAGGACTTGCACTACCTGACCTGAGAACTTAATATACAGCTACTGTAATCAAAACAGCCTGGTACCGGTACAAAGACAGATGTATGACCAGTGGAACATAATTGAGAACCCAGATGTAAATCTGTCCACCTATGGTCACCTGATCTTCAACAAGTGTCCAAAGTGCATCAAATAGGGGAAAGACAGTGTTTTTAACAAATGGTGCTGGCAAAACTGGATGTTAATCTGCAAAAAAATGAAACAGGACCCATACCTCACACCATACACAAAAACTAATTCAAAATGTATCAAAGACCTAAATATAAAACCCAAAACTATAAGGATCATAGAAGAAGTAGGATCAATGCTACAGACCCTAATACATGGCATTAACAGGATACAAACCGTAGTTAACTGCACACAAACTCCAGAAGATAAGCTACATAACTGGGATCTTCTAAAAATTAAACTTCTATGCTTATCAAAAGACTTCACCAAAAGAGCAAAAAAAGAACCTACAGACAGACTGGGAAAAAATTTTGGCTGTTACAAATTCGACAAAGTTCTAATTTCTAACATCTATAGGAAATTCCAACACCTCTACAACAAAAAAACAAATAATCCAATTAAAAAATAGGCAAAGGAAATGAACATACACTTTACCAAAGAAGACATTAAAATGGCTAACAGACACATGAGGAAATGCTCAAAATCACTGCCCATTAGAGAAATGCAAATCCAAACCACAATGAGATACTGTCTCACCCCCCATTACTGGCATTAATTAAAAAAATTGAAAATAACAAATGTTGGGGAGGCTGTGGAGAGATTGGAACTCTTATGCACTGCTAGTAGGAATGCAAAATGGTGCAACTATTTTGGAAAACGATATGGCGCTTACTCAGAAAGCTAGAAATAGAAATACCGTATGATTCAGCAATCCTACTCCTAGGAATATACCCTAAAGAAATAAAAGATGTCACGCGAATAGACATATGCACATCCATGTTCACTGCAGCATTGTTCACAATAGCAAAAAGATAGAAACAACTTAGATGCCCATCAACAGATAAATGGATAAACAAACTATGGTACGTACACATAATGGAGTATTACTCAACAATAAAGAACAATTATGAATCTGTGAAGCATCTCATAACATGGATGAATCTGGAGGGCATTAGGCTGAGTGAAATAAGTCAATCAGAAAAGGACAAATATTGTATGAGACCTCTACTCTAAAAACTCGTGAAAAATTTTATACACAAAAAGAAACAATCTTTGTTGGTTGCGAGAGATGGGAGGGGTGGGGGAGAAATACTAAATAGACAATAGATAAGTGGTAACTTTGGTGAAGGGTAAGACATTACACAATACTGGGGAAGCCAGCACAACTTGTACAAGGCAAGGTCATGGAAGGTCCACAGGCACATTCAAACTCCCTGAGACACCGAATTGCTGGGCTGAGGGCTGTGGGGACCATGGTCTAGGGGAACATCTAGCTTAACTGGCATAACATAGTTTATAAAGAAAGTGTTCTACATTCTACTTTGGTGAGTAGCCTCTGGGGTCTAAAAGCCCATGAGCAGCCATCTAAGATACTCCACTGGTCTCACCCCTTTGGGAGCAAGGCAGAATGAAGAAAACTAAAGATACAAGGGAAAGATTAGTCTAAAAGACTAATGGACTACAACTACTACGGCTTCCACCAGACTGAGTCCAGTACAACTAGACGGTGCCTTGCTACCACCACTGACTGCTCTGACAGGGATCACAATAGAGCGTCCAGGATACAGCTGGAGAAAAATGTAGAAGAAAATCCTAACTCACAAAAAAAGACCAAACTTACTGGCCTGACAGAGACTGGAGAAACCGCAAGAGTATGGCTCCTGGACACATTTTTAGCTCAGTAATGAAGTCACTCCTAAGGTTCACCCTTCAGCCAAAGATTAGACAGGCCCATAAAACAAAATGAGACTAATAGGGCACAACAGCCCAGGGATAAGGACTAGAAGGCAGGTGGGGACAGGAAAGCCGGTAATAGGGAATCCAAGGTCGAGAAGGGAGAGTGTCAACATGTTGTGGGGTTGTTAACCAATGTCATAAAACAATATGTGTACGGTTTAATGAGAAGCTCGTTTGTTCTGTAAACCTTCACCTAAAGCACAAAAAAAAACCACACACGTAAAATTTATGTGCACAGAAATTCATCGAAAAATTATGTATCATAGAAAAATTGGAAACAACTTCAAAGTGCAACATATAGAGAATAGTTAAATAAATGATGCATTGTTAAGGTGGAATGTAGAACACTCACTAAAGATGAATTTTGAAGATCATTGACTGAGATGGAAAAAAAACTTCATAATGTGTTAACAGATAATATTAAATATATAATGCATCCTATTTTCTATAAAATATATAGGATTCTAATTTTTTTTTTTTTAATTCTGTGAAACAAAAGATGACTGTTAGTTGTCACTGAGTCAGTGCCAACTCATGGTGATCTTATGTATAAGAGAAGGAAATGTTGCCTGATCCTGCACCATCTTCATGATCGTTGGTATGTTTGAGTCCATTGTTATGGCTATTGTATCAATCCACTTCTTTCTTCTTGTTGGCCTTCTAATTTATCAAACATAATGTCCTCTTCTAGCAATTGGTCTTTCCTGATGACATGTCCAAGGAAAGCGAGTCAAAGTCTTACTATCCTTGATGCAAAAGAAGACGACTAGAATTACAAAACATAGCAGCTTAGTTACACTGGGCTTAGTAATCCACCTTTGTGGTGACCCAATGGACCCCAGAATGAAAATTACTGCATTGAAGTAATTGCAGTGATGCTTTAAAAAAAAAATTATCAGGCTGTTGGAGTAAATTCCTCCAGGATTTTCTGGGGCAGAATCTGAAGCCCATAAGCCATAAGTGTCTGGTTCTGTATTGTGTGTGTGTGTGTGTGTGTGTGTGTGTCCACGTAGGTGTGGGCTAAGATCATAGGTGAAGGTGACTCCTTCAACTGCTGATGTGCAATTGATACATGCTCAGGCAGGGACACCTCATTCTTGGTGAGGGAAACTAGAAAAAAGGCAAGGGAACGTCAGGTGTGTCTTCTGTTGACCTCCTCTGTAACTTGCGTCCAGAGTTGATCTGTTTTCAGGATGGTGCTGGCCCTGTGAGGTCAATGCCAGGCTAATAGCTTTATTTCTTTCAGAGTAATCAGCAAGCAAACTACAAGCATTGTTTTTACTTTCTTCTAAAATATTTAACTACAAAATATATCTGACTACACAATTCCAACACAAATTGCCCTATCACTTTCTTTTATGCCCAGAGATTAGCTCTCTCATTGCTTAGTATATGAGGTTAAAAATATAGCCCGAAAAGAATATTTAACAAGAAGAAGAACAAATAGTTGATCATTGTAGGTGGAACAATATCCTTATTAAATTGTAGGCATTGGAGTCAAACTTCCCGTTTGAATCTCAGTTCCATTGCTTATTTACCTTGGGCAAGTTTCTTCATTTCTCAAAGCCTCAAATTTCTTACCTGTAAATAAATAACCTCCCTCATTAGAGTTGTTGTGAGGGTTTAGTGAGATGATGTGTAGCAAGCATTTGGCACACGGTGAGAGTTCAGAAAATATTAGCTATTGTGTTTATGGATGTTATAAAAATGTGATATCAAATATTTATTTGAGAACTTAATATTGTCTAGAAACTATATCAGGTTCTGAAGGTACGAAGATGTGGCCATTTATTCAACAAATGTTTATAGAACACCATTCTAGGCACTTGGGATATTTCAGCAAATGAAACAAAGATCACTGTCCTTGTGAAGGAGGAAACAGACTATAAACACTAAGCATACTAAATAATAAATTTATAGAGAATGTGAGAAGATGTTAAATATTATAAGAGAAGGAAAAGGAAGATGAGGGGGAAGTTGCAGTTTTAAATAAGGTGGCCAAGGATGGGCTTCTAATACATGATCCTGGTCCTGGTAGAGAGGTTGACAAGTGCACTCATGAAATGAGATGGGATCATAATGAGGACATGCTTGGCTCTACCTGGGATAGGTGGTGGCAACTTGCAGAGGAGTTGCTGCTTCAGTTGGCTCTTGATGGACATATGGGAGCAGCCATGTGGATGGTCAAGAAAGGAAGGGAATTCCAGGGAGAGTGAAGAATAGGTACAGAGACATGGAGGTCTGCAAGAACATGCACACCTTAGTGTTACATGTGGCTAGAGCAGTGGGAAAGGAGTCTGGAGAAGCAGGAGGAGTAGATGAGAGAGATCTTCCTGGGCTATGCTAACGGGTTAGGATGGATCATAAATCTAATATGGAGTTATTAAATAATTTGAGATAGGGGATTATACAATGAGATATAGGTTTTAGAGGGCGTGTTCTCGTGGCAGTGTGGGGGACCTACATGTTTGATAGTAGACCCTTTAAGAGGTAATGCAATAATCCTGACAAACAAGATAATCCAGATAAACAATAGCAGAGAGGCTGGAGGGAAATAATGAATGCATGAAATATTTAGAAAGTAAACAGGACAACATTAATCACTCATTGCATGTAGAGATGAGAGGGACAGAGGAATCAAGAATAATTTCCAGGAGCAAACAGTTAATGCGTTCGACTAACCAAAAGGTTGAAGGTTCGAGTCCACCCAGAGGTGCCTGGGAAGAAAGGCCCGGTGATCTACTTCTGAAAAAATAAGCCATTGAAAACACTATGGAGTGCAGTTCTTCTCTGAACCACATGGTGTCTCCATGAGTCAGAGTCAACTGGATGGCAACTGGTTTTTGGCATTGATGAAAAAATGGAAAATTAATTAGGCTATAGAACCAGAGGAATGAACACAATGGAAGTAGAGTTGGGAAAGAAAGAGAAAGAGTCTTGAAAGTGTCAGATTACAGTCAACTCCACTTCTTAGAAAGAAAAATCAAGGGTATTAATTTTTTTATAAATCAGTGGGAATATATAATTAATACAGTGACAAAAAGGAAGGGAGGACCCTGAATTGGGCATACTGAAAAACATTACATTGAGCTGTGCTAATGTCATGCCTACATCTTAGAGAGACAGCAGGAGGCCATGAGTCACCAGCATTTAAATTAACACCCCCCTGAAGCAAGACGTATTCAGCATCCATGTGGGCAAATGACAGATCATCTCCTCTTGAGGACTCCCAAGGCTACGTGATGAGCAGCATGGGTTAGTCATGCCTCTGTGCCTGGGACTCCTCAGGGCCACCAAGTACTTCTGGTGAGCAGTATTGCTGTCACCATTTCCTGTTGCTGATTCTTACTTCAAGCAAGTCTTTAGGGTTTTAAGGATCTTATTAAGGGAACTTGCAGACCTCTGTTTCTGCCGTCTGATACATTAAGATGTGTAGGCCCAGAGAGGTTGCAGGATTCACTCAACGTCACATGATTACTCTGTGGCAGAGACAGGACCAGAATCCAGATGTATTGGTTAAAGGGCTTTGAGTTGCAAGTGATAAAGTCCTGGTTTCAAATGGACTTAAACAATGACATTTATCATCTCACTTAAGGAGAAATCCAGAGGTAGGACTAGCTCCTGATGTGATGCTATCAGGGCTCTTATCCCACTTCTCTGCATCTCTGTTGCTCTGCCTTCCTCTATTTGTCAGCTTTGTCCTCAGGCTAGCTTCCCTAATGGTCACAACTTGGCTGCCAGCAACAATAGGGAAAAAAATTCTTTCCTGTTCTTATCCTTTAGGAGAGAGGGAATATATTCACCCCAGTCTAATTGGGCTAACACATGTGTTCAGTGTCTGGACAAATATTTATAACCAGGAGCCGGCATGCATTGGTTAGCTTTAGCTTGGATTCTTCAACTAGTCCCTGGCAAGACAGAATAGGGTTACTTGCTATATTGGCTAAGACTTACTAGGATATAGTTTCCTTTGACTAATGTGGGCAGTGAAGGGGAGGGAATATACTGCACCAAAATCAGAATTCAGTTAAAACAAGACTGTCCAATAGAACTTTCTGCAGTGAAGGAAATGGTCTAGACCTGCGCTGTCCAATGTGGTAGCCACTAGCCACACATAACTATCAAGCATTGAAATGTGGTTAGTGCTACTGCAGAATCATATTTTTCATTTTATTTACTTTTAAGTTATGTAAATTTAAGTAGCTACAGAGTGAGAGAGATGAAAGGGTGTGGGTACTGGGAGGTAACAGTAGCACCCATCACCACAGTATTCGTTCATTCCCCTCTAATCCATTCTCCAGTGTATGTCCCACGACTCCCTATTTGATTCTGTCTCTCACAATTATTTTTCCCCATGCGTTATTTTCACATTCACCACTTTGCAGTGCGATGATGTCCGAAGTGAAACTCAGAATGTGATGGGAAGGTCAGTGTGGGAGGGTACTGACAATCCTTTAAGAAAATCAAGCCATAGGAGTTGTGTTCAAGTTGAGAATCTCAGAAGCCACCTGCACACAGAAAGGAGATACGGAACAATTTTTTTTTGGATTACACAGATTTCCGCCAATTAAAAAAATTATTTTTGATTAAAAAAAAAAGAGTAGAGAATCTTAATGCTTAAATCCCTGATAAATCAATGTATTAGCAAGATCTATTAAACTCTATTTAGGAAAAAAAAATGTGAGTGATTACTATGGAAACAGAATATTTTAAAGGGAAATTAGCCAGAGGTAGAGAAAGAGCAATCACTTTTTGGTTTTTAATAAAACTAGGAAGCCAAAGAGAACTGGTGTACTAACAGAAGCTCTTCTGTGTTTATATCCAAGCAAAGATCTGAAGAAAAGAAGACCTTAACAGCGTAAGGATATGATCAAAACCAGTGGAGATGGTGATTGGACATTTTGATTTACCTGAGAGGGTTTTGTGTTTACACCTGCACAATTATTAGCAGCGTCCTCTTTCACTCTCAAAAGTGTGCTGGTTTGGACAATCAGTTCTACGGCCACTCTACTAATGAAATACAAAGAGCCAAGGCAGCATTCCTCCCCTTTGGGTGGAAGGAAGGCCCCTTCATCTCCAGCACATGAGCATGCGCACCTATTCACACACACCTTTGGGTATTATCTGGAAACTGTCTCATGAGGCTGCTCCTCAGCAGCATGCTCAGCACATGAAATTCCTCTATTTATATTCATTCTGCATCACAGCTATGTGCATTGAGCTGCCCTCAAACGAAACATGGAGGTGGTTGAGAGTGGGGTGAGAGCAGCAGAAATGGACTTAGAGTCCGACTTTGCCCTCAGAATGATGAAACCTTGGGTGAACTCTTTAACCTCTCTGACCCTGTTGTTGTTAGTTGTCATAGCGCATAGAGTCAGCTCAGACACATGGTGACCTTACATATAACAGAATGAAACGTTGCCCAGTCCTGCACCATCTTTGTGATCATTGGTATATTTGAGCGCATTCTTGAGGCTATTGTGTCCATCCATCTTATTGAGGGTTTCCTTCATTTTCACTGATGCCCCACTTTACCAAATATGATGCCTCTTTGATCCTAGTTCCTTAGATATATGGCACAGTGACCAAGTCTAAAATGACAAGTTGTGGGGGTGGGGCAAGATGGCAAAGTGAGTGGACACTCGCTTCTACTTACCCAGCAACTAACACATTGAACAGTGACTAAAAACAAGCACAGACTGAGCTCTTGGAATTCCAGACAGCATCTGAGGAATTGGAGAATTGGGGTGAGTCCAGAAGTAAGGGACAGGAGGGATGGGGTCTGCATAGAAACTGAGAGATCCTGCCACTAATATCAGGATTGCTAGCTCATGGCAGCCATTTTGGGATGGGGCTGAGTTAACACCTCAAGCAGGGAACACAGAAAGGAAGCTTATCTGAGAAAGCTCTAGCCGAATTAAGGTGGTGCAAATTGACCATGGGAGTTCGCGGGTCACACAAGTGGGAGAGGGCAAAGGAAGTCCTTAACGCTGGGTACCAGTACTTTGAACCTCGCTGAGGGCTGAAAGTAGCAGGCATTAGGGATGGGGAGAGCTGCAAAGACAACGGAGGGAGGGGAAAGGTCCAGACTGACAGGCAAGCAGGAGGCGGCCCCCAGCGGGACACTGTGGGTAGTGGGTGTGCCAGTGCAGGGGCGCTGATCAGAGGAAGACTAAAAATAAACCCTCACTGTCGCCACAGTAAAGTCGATCCCCACAGTACACACTAGCAGAGGAGGCCAGTAAAATAACCCCTCCCGTGCATGCATATTGAATCCCTGGGACCAAGCATACATGTCTCTTGAACAGGGACAGAGTAGAACCTCCCCAAAGGGTTTCCAAGGCTGTAATCTTTATGGAAGCAGACTTCCACATCTTTCTCCCACAGAGCAGCTAGTGGGTTTGAACTACTGACCTTTCAGTTAGCAGCCAAGTGCCTTAACCACTGTGCCACCAGGGCTCTTCTTACAATAAACAGAATTCAAAATTTAAAGAAAAGATAACACAATGGCTCCAGTTCAACAAAAACTAGTAAAAAACACAAAATCACAATAGAAGATGGAACACTCAAAAGGAAAACATGAAGAAGAAGGAACGTCCCCTATGAAGGCCAGAGTAATGCAAAGTGGAAAATTTTCAGACTATGGTGCTAAATATGTTTAAAGAAAGTGAAAAGCATGCAAAACAAACTAGCAGATTTCAGAAAGCAAATGGAAGAACAAAATGAGAGATTCAACAAGGAATTTGAAAGCATAAAAAAAAACCAAAAAGAACTACCAGAACTGAAGAATAAAACATATGAATTAGAAAAAAGCAAGAGAAACACACAATAATAGAGTCAAATAAGCAGGAGATAGAATATCTGAATTAGAAAACAAAATATCGGAATTTACTTAGTCTTAAGAGAAACGAGAAAAGATCAAAGAAAAACAAACAAACCTCAGAAGAAATGTGGGATTTAACTAAGAAATCTATTAGAATTATTGAAATCCCAGAGCACCATGACAACAGTAAAGGCATAAAAAAAAATTTCGAAGAGATAATCAGAGAGAATTTCCCAGACCTGAGCAGAGAACCAAGTCTGCAAATACAGGAAGCTACACAAATCCCAATCAGAAGAGACACAAAAGGATCAACTCTGTAATATATCCTAATAAAATTCTTGAAAACCAAAGACAAGGACAGATTTTTGAAAGCAGCAAAAGAAAAACACAATTTAACATACCAAGGCTCTTTCATAAGAATCAACGCGGACTTTTCCCCACAAACTCTAGAGGCCAGAAAACAATGGAATGACATATTAAAATACTGAACCCAAACAGTTGCCAACCAAGAATACTTTACCCAGCAAAGCTGTCATTCAGAAATGAGGGGGTAATCAAGACATTCCCCAAAAAACAGAAGCTCAGGGAATTTGCCACTACCAGACCAACTTTGCAAGTATTATGCAAGGGAGTATTCCAAATGGAAAGGCAAGAACATTAAGATACAAGTACAAACTAACCTATGGAATATAGGTTGTATATTGATGTTAATGGAGACACACCAACAGAAATGGGGGAGGGAGGGGCATATCACAAATAGATTTATTACACTAAGTTTGTGTGTTAACAGTTATTCTTACACTAGATGCTGTAGTAATTGTAAGTCACATAATGTAATATATGTGGTAACCACTAAGAAATCACTAAGAAGAAACACTCAAGAGAAAAGAAGCAAGTTAACAAAAAGGCTTATCACGAGAAAGCACCCAAACACAAACAAAAACAGGAAAATCAGTGCAATAAACAAAAAAGATATGTAAAACTCAAAAAGCAAATGATAAAATGAGTGAGTTAGACAATTAATTTTCAGTAATAACCTTAAATGTAAATGGGCTAAATGCCCCTTGTAAAAGGCAGAGAGTGGCAAAATGGATTAAAAATAAAAAAACAAAAAAACTGATCCATCCTTTTGCTATCTACAAGAAACCTGCCTTAGACACAAGGACACAAGCAGACTGACCCTAAAAGGATGGAGAAAAATATTCCATACAACAAGTAAATAAAAAACAGCAGGGGTGGCCATACTGATATCAGATAAAATAGAGTTTGACTCAAAATCTATTACAAAAGATAGAGAAGAACATTATGTAATAATAAAAGGGTCAATTCAACAAGAAGACATAACAATTATAAACATATATATGCACCTAACAACAGTGCACCAAAATATATGAAACTAATTCTGACTAATATGAAACTAATTCTGACTAATATGAAAGGAGACATAGACAACTCCACAATAATAGTAAGGAATTTCAACATAGCACTTTCAATTATAGACAGAACATCTAAGAAGAAAATCACTAAATTATTGAGAACTTAAATAAAACCATAAGCCAATTGGATCTAGCAGACATATATAGAACATGCCACCCAACATCAGAACTCCTGCACTCATGGATCAGTTTCCAGAACAGAACATATGCTAAGTCACAAAACAAGTCTCAACAAATTTTAAAAGATTGAAATCATACAAAACATCTCCTCGGACCATAACGGTATGAAACTAGAAATTAACAAGAGGATAAATAAGGAAAAAATAATTACATGGAAACTAAATAATACACTATAAAAGTTATTGGGTCATACAAGAAATCAACAGTGAAACAGAAAAATTCCTAGAATCAAATGAAAATGGAAACACAACATATCAAAACCTTTGGGACACAGCAAAAGTGGTACTTAGAGGAAAATATATAGCAATAAATGCCTATATTAAAAAGAAGAAAGATCCAAAATCACTAACTTAAACAGACAACTTGAACAAACAGAAAAGAAAGAGCAACAGGAGCCCAAAGCAAGCAAAAATAAATAAATAAAGTAAAAATCAGGGCAGATATAAGTGAATTAGAAAATAGGAACACACTTGAAAAAATTAACAAAACCAGAAGTCGGTTCTTTGGAAGGATCAACAAAATAGACAAACCACTGGATAGACTGACAAAAAAAAAAACCTAGAAGAGGCAAATAGCCATATTAAGAAATAATAGATCCATCAGAGATAAAGAAGATCATAACCAATTACTATGAAAAATTATAGTCCAACAAATTTGAAAACCTAGAGGAAATGAACAAATTCTTATAAACACACTACCTTTCCAAATTATCACAAACAAAGGCAGAAAATTTAAACAGACCCGACACAAAAGAAGAGATTGAAAGTGTCATCAAAAAATTGCCAAAAAAAAAAAAAACACCTCAGGACCAGATGGCTACACTGGAGAATTCTACCAAACATTCAGAGAAGAGTTGGCATCAATCGTACTCAATCTCTTCAAAACCATAGAAGAGGAAGAAATACTACCAAACACCTTCTATGGAACCAGCATAACCTTGATACTGAAACCAGGTAAAGATATCACAAGAAAAGAAAACTACAGACCAATGTCCCTTACAAACATAGATGCAAAAATTTTCAACAAGATTTTAGCCAATAGACTACAGAAACATATTAAAAAAAAATCATACACCACAATCAAGTGGGAACCACATGATGCTATTAATCGATGCATTCGTTAAAATTCAACACTCTTTCCTGATGAAAAGTCTCAGCAAAATAGGAATAGAAAAGGGAAATTACTCAACATAATTAAGAACATATATGAAAAACCAACAGCCAACATGGTATTCAATGGAGTAAGGCTGAGAGCTTTCCCTCTGAGAACAGGAATGAGCTAAGGACGGCTATTATCATCACTTACTCTAGTGGAAGTTCTACCCAGAGCACTGAAAAAAGAAAGAGGAAAAAAAGGTATCCAAACTGGAAAAAGAGAAGTAAAATTGTCACTATTTGCAGATGGCATGATTCTATATACAGAAGACCCAAAAGATTCCACAAGAAAACTGCTGGAACTAAAAGAAAATTTCAGCAATGTTGCAGGATACAAGATCAACATACAAAAATCAGTTGAGTTCCTCTACACTAACAAGGACTACTCCAAAAAAGAAATTAAGAAAACAATACCTTTACTATAGCCCCCAAATTAATAAAATACCTAGAAATTAACCTAACCAAGGATATAAAATACTTATGCAATGAGAATTATAAAACACTGCTACAAGAGACTAAAAAGATCTACAAAAATGGAAGTACATCCTGTGCTCAAGGATCCAAAAACCAAATTCGTTGCCTGTTGAATCGATTCCAACTTATTGTAACCCTATAAGACAAAGTAGAACTGCCCCATAGGGTTTCCAAGGAGTGGCTGGTGGATTCAAACTTCTGACCTTTTGGTTAGCAGCCAAGCTCTTAACCACTGCACCACCAGGGCTGTTATTTAAAGTCACCCACAATTTGTGATATTTTGTTATGGCAGCCCCAAGAATGGTAACATGGTAAATAGCTTTTTCAAATGCCCTCTTTACTCTGAAACTCTAGGTGGAAGAGTTGCATGCTCTCCAGGTAATCAATCCCCTTCTCCAAAGAAAAAGCCATGAGTGCTCCACCAAATATAAGGGTGCTGAACTTTGTCTGTGAAAGCTAAAATGACGAATTCTTCTAATGTTAAAAAAAAAAAAAACTAATAGGAAATTAAAGAATTAGTCTATAAATATATTTTTGAATTCAATAGAAATAAATAACTGCATTAAATGTGATTTTGAAGTTTTACATAGGTTTTTCTCACTTGAAGCAGTTCTATGAAATAACATGAGAAATCAAGTTAACAAGGAAAGTTATGCTACAAATGCCAGTGAATGCTTGTTCACGTCATCATTTGCTATCATACCAGTTACTCTGTGGTCACTCAAAACAAAAATGTGAGCTTTGACCAGTTTTCAGCTTTCTGACTTTCTTCTCTGAGGAAGTCAGAGGCCGGTAGTGTCACATAAGTCTAGGAAAACCATCTCGTTCACTAAAAGAAGATACAAAAAGATTGGCTGAAGAGGAATGTGTGTTTTACTGAAGGCAGACGACTTCGAAGACAGAAGGACCAAGTTGAGTGTGTGAGTGGCATAAAGAGCATGAAACTTGGCTGATTGCATCAAGTCCTTACTTGTTGACAGGTCTGTCCCAGCCAAGGGGCCAGAGCAATTATACAATGGAGCCTCAGAGAAACATTCCAGAGCAGATATTCAGAATGCTGGGAACATCTGGGTACTTGAAAGAGTCTGTGATGTGACTGCTTGTGTATCACGAATGAATTCATGATAAAAGATATTCTGAGTAATTGCCAAGTTGATGGGATTATTAGGGAGCCAGGAATTCAAGACTCTCCGTGAATCATAGGGCCCAGCACTTCAGGTTGCTGAAATCAGAAGACTGTTCCTTTCTCTGATCTGAAATGTGGCTTTTTAAAACATTAAACACAAAAACCAGGAATATACAAGGAATTTGTTTAAGAATCTGCAATTCTAGTATGAGCACTAAAAAGGTATATTGATTTGGTATCTTAGAACTAAGTTTTCCATAAGAAAAACTGGACTCTATATAGGATCTAATGTCAATCAATAAATAGTTATTGGTTATTCAAAATGTTCTCAGCAAGTACTAAACTGGGCATTAGAAGAAATATATAAGCAGAAAGCATAATTCCTAAACTCAAGATACATCAACTCTAGGTAGGGAGTCAAGACTAACATGTTTGAATCAATGACCAGATTGATAAAATAGAAGAATTATTTAAATGTTACATTGTGTGGTATAAAATGTCAACGTTACAGACATACAAAGAAGGGTCGTCAATGAGTAGTTGGTGTGGGACCCTGAGAGATGGATAGACTTTAGAGGAGTACCCAGAGACAGGACTCTGTGACAAGGTTTGGAGAACGAGAATGACCTAGATGAGTAGAAATGTGATACAGGTTGGATTTTTGTTCAAGTATTTGTAATCTGAGAAGGAAAATTAAACAAGAGCGTACAGAACTATATCAGATCTGCATTTGGGGAGTTCTAGGACATGGCATTGATGTGTTCACATGCTTTCACAATAGAGAATCTCTGGACACATGGCAAAAAAGTTTAGCATAATGAGGCAGGAAATAACAAGCCAATGAGTTCCCCTGAGCAGAAGACCAAGACTTTGAAATAAATATTTAGGGATGATTAACCCAGGCAAATATGTGGAGTACGTACTAGAGAAGGGAGGCTGGTGTCAAGGAAGCCACTGGAGATCTGCATGAGTAACCTAGCATGGATTCTGAAGGTATAATGGAGAGGGGACAAAAGAAGAAGGGAAGGACACGAGGCACTTTGAAGAAAGCAAAATGGCAGACTACGATAATTTACTGATTTTGAGGGATAGATGGACATAGTAAGTCAAGCCTAATTTAAAGTTTTTAAGACTGAAGACAGGAGCTTCTATTAACAGGAAGTTTCCAGGCAAGGGAGATGATGATTATGGTGTCGTAAGTTTAAGGAAATCCAATTTAAATTATAAAGTAATTCATTAGAGACATAGAATTATAGTTTTGTAAACAGTTAAAAGTGGAACTTTGTGTTTGCCATCACCTGCTAGTAAATGTAGACAAATAAAATTGAATCCTTCCCTTGCAATTGAGTTCATTTTATTTTGCATCAAGATCGTTTTGTGTCTGCCTTCTAACACATACACACACACTATTTTTTTCTTAAGACAATTATTAGAATTCAGATAAATAAAGAGAACAGAGAAGGATACTTCCAGTATAGTGGTTAGCATTAACAAAGATCTGAAAGTCGTAAAACAAGGAGGATGAGTATAGGATAATAGTGGGGCAAAATTAGAAATCCACTCAATGTTATTCTTCCTCTTATGATGTTTTCCTGGACATTACATTCCTATGGAATGCATAGATGAATTAAACTTACTTATGTCTACCTAAAACTCATAATCTAGAATTGGAAATAAGATGTATACACAAATAATTAGGAAATAAGTTGTTAAATTTTTTTTAATGCTTTGATTTTCTTTTCTCTTCTTATTTTTTTTTTAGAAAGTGAGGTGACATTCAAAAATGTTAACAGGAAACACTCCTACTTCCTTCAAGTAGTCATCAACATGTGAAGACAGTCTTGAAGCGTGTAGCTGACGTCATCATTTTGACTTTTGCTCTTGTGTTTGAGGACTTCTTGACTTATAAACTGGAACACACTTCCCACTATGGAAGCCGAAAGGCAGCATGACCCTTTCCCACTCCATCTTCCAGTTAGGATGTGGGCATACAAATCAGACACACCAGTGCAGCATTTTGGGTCTGGAGCTACTGACAAAATGAGGGAGCGATGGTTCAAAAGTCGTTCTGGTGTCAGCAGCCACTTCCAAGTTCCAGAACCTGCAGTGAAGTCTGGGGGCAGCTGTCAGGGCTGTGGACACTACCAGTTGCAGCTTTCCATGCTCAGAGGAAGCAACAGTAGGAGACCTTGTAATGGCTCCGTGGCCTGATTTTGGTTCTGGTTCCAGTGCCTAGCTGCCCTTTCTCAGTGTCTAGTTTTGGGATCTGGTTCTCTTGTCCTTCCAATATTTCATGAAGATACATACTATGCAAATATATGGTAAGTAAAATATTATCTTTAAATTGTCTAGAGCTGGTTCCCACATGAAACTAAGAATTAGGGATTCCCCTTCTACATGTATGTTCTGTAGTATTTAAAATTTGCAAGATATGTTCTCATTCTCCATTTGGTATCTGTGGGAGTTGGCTCTCTCCATGAAATAAAACATAACTGAATTTGTGATTATAGGTAACAGTTCATACTGGTCAAGCCTGTGACCTTCAGCAGCTTCCCTTTAACACCATATAAATCAACCCCAGTACATCCTGCTGTTGAGAACGGAGCAAACTGACACGGTCCTATGTGTCGACAACATGCTTAATGCCAAGGCAGTCATGACACGCTACGTTTACTCAGGCCTGGTCCAGCTGGAGACCTCCCACAAAGAAGGAGCCACAATGGGACTCTGCTCTGTGACAGGTAGATGAGGAGAACTGAGTGCCAGAAGGGAGGAGGGCTTCTCTCTGCCTTCAAGGAACATCTGTTTATTCACTTGTTTGCACATTCTTTCAATAAATATTTATTGGACACTTGCCTACTAGGTAAAGGGATACATTCCTGACCTTAATGAGCCTGTGGCCTGGCTAGGAAGATTTGAAGGCAGTCAGATGAGTACCATGCAATAGGATCACTGATGTAATGAAGCTGTGAACAAAGGGAAGTTCATAGGGAAGGAGGACCTAAGTTCACCTGGGGAGTCAATGAATGCTTCAGAATAAGGGACTACTGCTTTGTCTTGAAGGATGAATAGAAATTTGTGAAACAATCTCCAGGCAGAGGGAACGTTATGTGCAAAGACCTATAGGTATGAGATGAGCACACACATTAATGCACTGTGGTCAGAATGTAGGCTATCTGGAAGGGGGAAGTCAGAGAGGAGAATTTGCCTTTTATTCTGTAGATGACAGGTAGGTACCCATGGAAGGAATTTGCAATCACCTTTACCATCTTTCTCAGAATTTAGTTGCTTTGTTTATTTGGTTTTTGTTTTATTTTATTTTATTTGCAAGAAAGGCAAAGTGTTTAATTCTACAGTGTATGCAACCTGCTGAACCCGTTGTCTGGCACAGCAGGATCACACCACACATGGTAGCTCTTACATTATTTACCATAAGGGTACACATCTGTAAGCTGTTCTAAGTCTTCTTGTAGGCCAATCACCTTGTCATAAAGACCAGAACTTTCAACCAAAGGTGGTTCTGGCTCTAAGCCATGCCTGAGCCCATCCAACCATCCTACAGAATGTCCCTAGGGCTCAGCTTCCTGGGGAGATGAGTGGGATTATCAGCTTCCTAGGTTGACACTGGCATCTTTCTCAAGTTCCAATTCACAGAGGAAATTAGAACCTTGCCATTTCCTTACCTCATGGTCAGTAACAGGGCATCTTTCCATTCACGTTTTGGAGGATGAGTGAGAAGCTGCATGGTGGGGGTGGCTGAGTGGGCAAAGGCAGCCGAGAAAATCCCAAAGGGCGGGGAAGGCACACAGTCATGTGCTAAAGATGGAGGTATTGTGCAATTGAACAAAGTTATTTTTAAAGGGCATCTCTTCATGACAATACAGAAAAAAAATCACTAAAGTTTATTTGGAAAATATGAGACAGCTAATTTACTTAAAAAACTAGTGCAACTTCCAGTACTTTTGCTGAGACTGAGCGGGAGGGAGTATGGAGAGGGAGAGAAAAGGAAAGAGGAAGACAGAAGCCCAAAGAGGGAGAGAGGATGACAAAGGGAGTAGGAGAAGGGATATGAGTTAGCTGGATCATCAGTAATTTTAAAACTACTCGAAATGACTCACTCTAACTCTTCATCTTGTACATCTCCTTCAACTTTCTTTAAGAAGCTGCTTCAATGGCACTTTCAGTCATTCAAATGCCTGACTAGACTTCAAAAAGCCCAGAGATCCAGAAAACTTTTGTCTGTCTATAAGAAGACAAACAACAAAATCTTGGAGGGAAAAAAAATTGCATTAAAAATATATATTTACATATTTACTCAGACTTTAAAATAAAATGTCCAACGTCATAAAGAAGAGAAAGATCATGAAATGTAGGCAGCTGTTAGCAGCTCTTCATGGCTGAAGTGCTGGGTACAGGCCAGAGGTGAGCAGAGTCTGCATTGTCTCAAGTCTAGTTCTACACGGGAAGATGTTTAGATTGCATCTGTGGTGACATGGTCTTCTTAAAGGGATTTAAGCAATGAGACCACATGATCATATTTCTATTTTAGGACCATCATGCCATCAAGGGAGCTGAGCACACTTGAAGGGAGATGATCATGGAGATAGGAAGATCATTTACAGGGTTATTACAAGAGTCAGTGACATAACTTGATCTTAACCAAGATGGCAACAGTGGACAGGAAATCTGGACATAGTGACCAAATGGAAGTTGGGTAGTGAGAGGGGGGGTCATGGAAGTGCTATGGCTGAGGAAGCAAGATACCTCCTGGACAACTATTTGATAACCAGGTGAAGTATGATGCCATTTATTAAAATGGGAAAAGTATAGGAAGGTATAGATTTGGCAAAGGGGACAATAGTGAATTCCTTTCTAGACAGAACCCTTTAAAGTAAACTGTGCCTATTATATTTGGAAACCAAGCATATATAGGCAACAGTTGAAATCATGTATATTAAATTAAGTCACCCAGAGAGAACCTATGAAGAACCACAAAATTCTGTGGGATACTCTCCTTTAGGGTCATTAAGAAAAGAAGAGGCTATACAGGAGACCGAATAGGAGAAGTCAAGGGAGCTGGCAAGAGAACCCAGGGAGAGAAAGACATCCTGGAAACAACATAGGAAAACATCTCATGAAGGAAGTGGTGGGAGGGGTCAGCTACAGTCGAGTAAGATGAGGACCAGGAAATCTCCTTCAGATGTGACAGAAGTTCTTTAGGATTCACAAATTACTCTGGTGGGGACAGAAATCAGTAGGGAGATTTATAGTTGGAGGAATAAAAGGAAGATAGCAAGAGAAATTTATTCCTTTAAGAAAAAGAAATAGCAACTGCAAGAGGGAGACAAGATGAATTTTTTTTTTTCCACTAGAAAGAGACCAGACCATGTTTATCAGCTAATAATAAAGAACTGATAGAGGACTGGATAGATTCAAGATATGAGCAGAAAAATATTAACATAATTAATAATCAGTAAATCAGCTGCTATCAAGTTGATTCTGATTCATGCTGACCCCATGTGTGACAGAGTAGAACTGTGCCCCATAGGGCTTTCAATAGCTAATTTAGATCACCAGGCCTTTCTTCTGCAGTGCCTCTGTGTTGACTCCAACCTCTACCCTTTCAGAAAGCAGCCAAGCTTAGGCACTCCCAACATAATTAATTAATAGGTACAGGTAAGGGAGGAGATAAGAAGTCCAAGGCCCAAGTGTAGGGAAGAGATTCGATCAAAAGGTGGGGCACTTTGTTCTCTGAGGCAGCAGGGAGAGTGTTAATTGATGGTATGGATCTGCTTATGATTTACTGGGGGCACAACGCTGAGGGAGTCCACACCTGAAAACTGGGTTGGATGTTTGAGGACAATGTTGGAACCTTGGAAAGGGTAATGTGGGGAATGAAAAAGGAAGCTGAACATGGAAGAGGATGGCTGGTGAGGACTGCAGACCCAGCTGAGGCTGGGAGGCCTACAGCTGTGGTGGCACCAATTGGTGTAGGCTGTGAATTCCCAAGGTCTTTCTTAGCTCCTTCCTGTAAGAACAGGGATGGCAGATATTTGGACTATACTAGGTTGGGTGAGGGAGCCCTGGTGGCACAGTAGTTGAGAGCTATGGCTGCTAACTAAAAGGTTGGCAGTTCAAATCCAGCAGCAACTCCTTTGAAACCCTATGGGGCAGTTCTGTCCTATAGGGTATCTATGAGTCAGAATCAACTTAAAGGCAATGGGTAAGTTGGGTGAAAATCCCTCTGTATCCAGGAACTCGAAATTGGGTGATATGCATTGAATTGTGTCCCCCGCAAATGTATGTTGAAGTCCTAATCACTGTACCTGTGAATGTGACCTTATTTGGAGAAATAAGGTCTTTCTTTGGAGATATTATCAGTTAAGTCATACCAGAACAGGCTGGGTCCTAGTGATAATCCCACCTGAGTGGTGTCTTATGAAAGGGGAAAATAGACATGGAAAGAGAGTCAAACAAACACAGGGGGAAGACAGACACCATGTGTTTTAGGCTGGGTTCTCTAGAGAAGCAAAACCAGTAAAGTGTATAAGTATATATACAGAGAGATTATATCAAGGAAACAACTCACGCGATTGTAGAGGCTAGAATGTCCCAAGTCCGTGGATCAGGGTAGAGGCCTCTCCCAAGTCACACCACTGCAGAAGCTGGCAAGCCCAAGATCAGCAGGTCGGAGATCAGGGATCCCGCTCACAGGCTGTGCAGATTGATGAATCCCAGGTTCGGCAGATAAGCTGACAGCTCAAGTCCCAAGAACGGGAGATGAGACGACAGGAAGCAGCCGCAGGATCCAGAGAGAGCAAAAAGTCAGAACGCCTGCTTATATAAAGATGCAGGCCACACCCCCAAGGAGAATCCCTTTCATCTGACTGGCTACTCACAGTATATTCAGTCATGGGAGTGATTACATTAAAACACTGAGAATCATGGCCCAGCCAAGTTGACACACAATCTTAACCATCACACAATGTAACAATGGAAGCCGATGCATCTGTAAGCAGCAAAGGAATGCCAGCCATTGCCAGTAGCCACCAGAAGCTAGGAGAGAGGCATGGAATCCTCTCAAAGCCCACAGAAGGAATTGACACAGCTGAGACTCTGATTTGGACTTCTAGTCTCCAGAACTGTAAGAATATAAATTTCTACTCTTTAAAGCAGCCCAATTTTTGGTATTTTGTTATGGCAGCCAAAGGAAACTAAGACATTGGGGTACCTGGAACTATCTCTTCACCAAGCCATACTGAGCTCCCCCTGTTTGTAGGGAATGCAGGTTTTAATACATGGAGATGGCCTTAGGTAAAATGCCATAACTAGCATAGTCTTTGACATGGTGGTTACAATGCCTTTACCCAGTGTAAGTCCCCATAGCCAAATTTACACTTCTTTTTTTAAAGAAAGTAGAGAAAAATCAGGTTCCCAAAGCAAACCTCTAAATAACTTTAGAAGATGGGTCTTGATTTTTTATTTCATTGCACTTGTTAAAGTAAACAGATCACTTTAAGAATGGATTAGATAGATAGCTAAGGAGGAGACCAGCTGGTCTATCAGTTATCCTGAGGGACAGGGGTCTGGAAAGCTAATGACTCACACTTGGTTTGGTAAGTGGGCAAGCTCAGGAGTCTGGCTGCAAAACTCTCAGGACAGTGATGGGTCTGTGTGTGTGTGTGTGTGTGTGTGCACATGCATGTAAAACAGACAACAAGTAAGTTTTACTGAGACATATCCCTTTCATCAGCTTAGGAAATTCTGCAGGAATCAATTAAGCCATGCATGTTTTTCACCAGATTAAAATCTGGCAAGTAATACTATCTAGACTTCCTTAAGAAAAAATAATATCCAGAGCTAGGATTCCATTTGCTGGTTTTTGTTCACATCAGACTTTCCTTTTGAGGTAAACACCCTCTATGCTGTTAGGTCATTGGGAGCAAAAAGAAAAATATTTTTGGTGCCAGCATGACCCTAGCAAGGCAGAAGAAGGTGCTGGAAAGGAGTTCTTGGTTATAAGTACCCCCAAGAACATGAGGCCAGCTCAACAGCCAGTGGTGGTGGTATTCCCCTCCCCAACAAGAGGACAATCTTTTATAGAATTCTGATGAAGTACCTATAGAATTCTGATAATATGGCACAGGGCTAGGTTTCTTGAGGTTGTATTTAGGTTCTATAGGTATCCCATTTAATTATTAGTTGTCCACCTTCTCATGTGACTCCCTGGTTGTCTACTTTAAAATATGACAGCAAAATCTCATTCAGTGGCATTTGAATTTGAGAGATGGGAATTTTTTTTGTGGCATTCTGACCTAAAATCATAAAATTAAGAGTGTAAAGTGAAATTTGAGATCTTCTAGACTAATGGTTCTCCATTGTAGTGACAAAACTCATTGATGAGTTGTGACAAAGGAGCAAACCAAGAATCCGTAAAAGAAAAAATAAACATAGCTAAATATAAATAAATTTTTAAACAGTGCAGAGAAACCATAAACCAAGTTAAAATACAAACTATAAACTGAGAAAAATATTTTCAGCACTTAGGCAGATAAAGTACTCAGGGCTATATTATACAAAGAACTTTCTTACAAATTAAGAAATACAGAAGCAACCCAAAAGAAATGTGGACAAAACATATGAATAGGATCTCGACAAAAATTAAATTCAAAGTACAATGGCGGAACAGGCACAAGTTAGACATTTCCATTACAAATGGGATTAATAGGCACTAAGCAAGTCAGCGGAACAAATTACATTAGCCCTCTAGGCTTGAAAATAATCCTCTATTCTTTGAGACCATTTATACAATGGCCCTGTCCTCCAGACTCTAGGTATTGGCCACGCTCTCAGGATTCTGAGTGGAGGCCCCTCAGGCCTGGGCTTTAGCTCCGTCTTCCAGGGCTACTGGAATGGCAACTCTGCTCCCTCGACTTTGGGTGGTCCCATTCTCCTAGTCCATCTGAGTGATGACTCCATCCTTTGAGACCAAAGCAGCTCTGCTTCCTGTGTTCCTTGTCTCTTCGGCTTCCACTTCCTGGTTCCTTGGCCTCCTGGCCCCTCGGGCCTCACCGCCCATGTCTGCCCTGCTGAGGCAAGTGTTCCAAAGCTCTGTAGCTCCACTGATAAGTGCCTGGGGGCTCACTACTCTGCCAGGAAGCCTCCTGTGCAAAGGCGCTCAGCTTTCTGGATTTGTGGGTTGGCTCCAGCTCTGTCTCAAGCAGGTCTCCTGGTTCTGCTGCTGCCTGTTTTCTGCTGCTGCTGCTTCTTTTCTCACTTCCTTCTGAGTCCTCACCAGAATTGTCTGATGTCCATGATTCCACCAAAAGTCTCTTCAGGGCAACTGCTTCCACATTTTAGGTATCTGTTAGAGCAGCACCCCACTCTCTTGGTACCAAGTTCTGTCTTAGTCATCTAGTGCTGCTATAACAGAAATACCACAAGCTGGTGGCTTTAACAAACAGTAATTTATTTTCTCACAGCTTAGGAGGCTAGAATTCCGAATACACAGATCTGACTCTAGGGGAAGTCTTTCTCTCTATGTTGGTTCTAGGGGAATTCCTCGTTTCTTGATTCCTTGGCAATCTTCATGTGGTATGGCATCTATCTTCCTCAATCTCTACTTCTGTCAACCTAATCTTCTTGGTTTATATCTCAAAAGAGATTGATTTAAGACACACCCTATGCTAATACTGCCTCATTAACATAACAAACAAGACCCATTCCCAAATGGGATTATAACCACAGGTATAACCTGTCGCTATTGAGTTAATTCCGGTTTATAGCAACCCTGTAGGACACGGTAGAACTGCCCCACAGGGTTTCCAAGGAGCAGCTGGTAGATTCAAACTGCTGACCCTTTGGTTAGCAGCCAAGCTCTTAACCACTGGGCCACCAGGACTCCAACCACGGGTATAAGGGTTAGGATTTCCAACACATATTTTTGGAGGACACGATTCTATCCATAACATGCTCCAAAGAATTTAAAGCAGTGACTCAAACCGGCTCAGGAACACCAATACTTGTTGCAGCATTATTCACAACAGCCAAAAGGTGGAAACAACCCAAGTATCCATCAATAGATCAATGGACATAAACAAAATATGGCACATACATACAAAGGAATAATTATTCAATCATAAAGAGAAATTAATTTTTGATATATGCTGTGACATGGATGTTGAACCTTGAAAACCTTATGCTAAGTGGAATAAGCCCGACACAAAAGGACGGATATTTGTATGATCCCACTAATATAATTAGAACAGGCAAATCCATAAAGACAAAGGGAGATTAGTGGTTACCAGGGAATGAGTGGTTATCAGAGGGGGAATGGGCAGTTAAAAAAAAAACAGAAAATCAAAATTCTTTATATGCATGATATATGTGTATTGATATATGGAAAGCTGGCCAGTGAATGTTGATGGTTAATCGTTATCGCAGGGTGGTGAGATTTTCGGTGATTTCAATATATTTTCCATATTTTGTCTTATTTTTACAATTATCATAGGTAGAATGCACATCTGAGCCCTCCCTACAGCAGTATCTGGGAGGTAAGGCCTGGCCATTCCATCTTCCCAAAAGATTCTTAAGCACTTTAAGATAGTTGGGTAGCCAATGGCCCAAAAGAAACTATAACCTGCTTCAGACTTCCCTTCAATGGCATCCTTGGCAGATGGTCTTCCAGCCGTCTGCTTGAATGTTTTCAGGGATGAGACCTTACTAACCTTTCAGGATAGCCCTTTTCCCTGGGTAGCCTTTTTCATCCTATGGGTTAAGTCCTAATGACAGAACTTTTTTTTTTTTTCCTGATAATGAGCTGACATCCGTTTCTCATGGCCCTTTGAAGTGACACTATAGCTTTCAGATGTTTGGGGAGAGCTATCAGCATCAGCCCATGTTGTCCTCCTCTTGTGCCGACTTCTCAAGAACATGAAGGCTTGAGGATCTGGGAGAAAATCAATGAGATAACAAAGGAGGGTGATCATATTATTTATCATCTAAACTGGGATACTTTTAAGAGTGAAAGGGGGCTCCAGTTGGATGAGATACTGGGACAACAAGTATAAACTGGGACTGTACCGGGCAAACTGAGATATCTGGTCTCCCTACAACAAATTGCTTTTGCTGTATATGGAATATACAGCTGCACGCCTCTTCATGTGTATAGCATGTTTTCTGCTTCTACTAGATACCTGTGTGAGTCTAAACAAAAGCCATTACCCTGAAGATTACAACCATCAAGAAGGAGAAAGTAGTCAGTGGCAATCTTTGAAACTTAAGTGAATTCAGTCAAAATAAGTTGCCCTTTTTGGTGTCTCTTGAAGCTGCTACTGGTTTCTAGGATACCACCACTTTAAAAAATATTTCCATTATTTTCATCTTTTTTATATTTATGTGTATAATTTCTATTTAAAGGTCAAGGAATATTTTTCAATTTTCTCTCTAATGGCATATGAGATTTAGCCACAACCTTAGGGTTCGGTAACACAGGCTGCATTGTCAGTGATAATAAGAGCAGGGCTGAGAACTCTGGGAAGTAAACCACATGTTTATGGACCTTAGAGTATGTTGGCAGCTCTGGAGGACTTTTGTGAGATCATAGGACACAAAGTGAGGATTAATTATGAAAAGTCTCCACCAAAGTGTGGGCCTTTTCATCACAGTAAAAAGAGTTGAGATACACATACACACTCAAATATTTAATCAATTGTTTGTTGATTAGGGTGCAAATGCCTTTGAACTCTGTCTTGTCTTCTCAGGAATCAAGCTATGCTACATTATATGGATAGAGCCAAGTGATGGGTGAAAATAAGGTTAGAAAAGATGTTTAGACCCCATGGGGACATTGACATCACTGCCTGATTGTTTCCATTCTAGAACATGGTCAGATTCTGAAAAACAGCCAGTCACCAGCAACAACCAAGGTTTTTGTTTACACTTTCAAGAAGCTTCTGAGCAGAGCAGTGCCACTTCTTGCATTCTCTGGCTGTTCATTTTATGGTATAAATTAATGGCCTCCTTGGTTTGGCCAAGAATGCTGAATTCCTCTTCATGGAGTCACTTTTCCTTAGTGAGGCAGTCATCTTCAACACATTTTCACTCCTACGTTGGCAAGAAATAAAGCCAAGAACATGAAAGCTCAGGGTCTTGGAGATGAATCTCCCTCAGAGTCTTGGTTCCACTACTGATGGTTAGAGAACCGCATGTGTGACTCAGGAGATGTGATAAATGTGGAAAGTGTGAAACTATTACTGCTCTTGCAGGCATGACTATTTGAGAGTAATTGATGCCAGGGGGAGGATGTGACTATGTGGGTTTCAGTCCTGCCAGGGTCTCTCCTTCTTTTCCGTGTCTTTGGAGTCTCTTTAATTTGGGCTGATTGTGACCACCCATCTTGCATTCTGTGGAATAGTCTTCAAAGTTAGTAATTGGATATTCATGCTCCTAGATACTGGTCCCTCACATTTCAACTTCACCCGCTCGCATCATATTCGTACAACATGAGCCTCACTCTGATGTCAACTCCAGGTCCTGGAATTTCAGTGCTCAAACCCCTTGCAGCTGAGTCAATTCTGACTCATAGTGACCCTATAGGACAGAGTAAAACCGCACCATAGGATTTCAAAGGAGCAGCTAGTGGATTTGAACAGCCGAACGCTTAACCACTGTGCCACCAGGGCTCCATTCAGTATTCACCCCTCCACTATGTCATTCCCAGTTGGAATATCCTAGGAGATTTTACAGGTATAACCCATACTTTTGTATCACACAAATAGTTGCCATCCTGGAGTGTATTTCTGCTCATTTTCTATTTGCCTTACGTGGTCGCCCCCAGGGCTCTCCCCATTTGTTTGGTAGGCTTTCTGAGTTCTTGCCTGTTCATCCACTTTCCTTCTCACCCCCCACCATGATTCTCCATCATTTTCTCAATTTTAGTTACAACTTTTGAAAGATATTTCCTTTTGTGAACAAGGAATCCAAATTCCAACTTGTTTTAGCTCAGATGATTCACACAATTTGTAGTAGAAAATTGGATTTTGAGAGAAAGACTGAACTGGATTCTTTGGACTTTTGGAATAATTTACCCAAGGATACTACTTTGGAATCTCACAATATATATTTCAAAAGATATCTCTTTCTCTAGCCTGGCTACTTCTTGACACCCAATATACTTATGGTGTGAGAAAATACAGGCTAATTTTAGCGTGGGTGTAAATAAATAGCATAATTCGGGAGACATTCTAAATCAGAATATAACTGAATTTTTAAAAATAAATTACCTTTCTATGTTTTGATCACTGATCTCCTCTACTGCCTGAAAATCCATGAGTTGACTTCAGCTTGCTAAATCTTTAGCCTTTTCAATAAGTATTGTTTCCCTGCTTAACTGGAAACCAAACAAACTGGAGCAAACTCAACATGGCCAGTGTGTCTGATACATATTTGGTTTGGATGAGGAATCTCTTTTTACAAAGTCTGCATACTGGAAATCTCTGTCTTAAATTCTTAGAGGTATTTGTCTCTCTCCATTTACCTATTGCTAGTGGTGGTGCAAACAGTTAAAGTCCTTGACTGGTAACTGAAAGATTAGAAGTTTGAGTCCACCCAGAGAGGCCTCAGAAGAATGGCCTGGTGATCTATTTATGGAAAATCAGCCATTGAAATCCCTGTTGAGTACAGTTCTACTCTGTGACATGTGGGGTCAGCATGAGTTGGAATCAACTCAGTGGCAAATGGTAGTTAATTAGTTAACATTCCCTTGTCTATAACCGGAGCCCTGGTGGCCCAGTGGTTAAGAGATTGGCTGTTAACCAAAAGAACAGCAGTTTGAATCCACCAGCTACTCCTTGGTTACCCTATGGGGCAGTTCTACTCTGTCCTACAGGGTGGCTCTGAGTTGGAATCGACTTGACGGTAACCGATTTTGTTTTTGGTTTGGTTTGTCTATAACAACATTTCCTCACCCTCACTCATCCTCCACCCGTTTTAATCTGGCTTAAACTCCAACACTGCGAAACAGCTCTTGCAGAGGATATCTGTAGCATCCCTGTTCCTAATTTCAATAAAGATATAATTGTTTCAATTTATTTATTTAAAAAAATATTTTCTCAAAGCAATTTCTGTGTCAAGTTTAAAATGTCAAGTCGTATTACAAAGCACCACCCATTCCTTCACATTTAGAGGCATAGATTCAATGCCTTACTTCTAGTTTCCACTGTGACTGTTGAGAAGTCTGGCATATTTTGATCCCTGACCTTTTGTGTGTGACCTGTTTTGTTGTTGTTTCTCTCCTCCCTCCCTACTTCTCTGTGGATGCTTTAAGACCTTAACCTCGGTATTCTGAACTTTCCCAGAAGGTCTTGGTGTAGTTCTGGTGTTATTCATTTTGTTAGGCACTTTCTGGTCCTTTGAATTTAGAAATTCATATTTGGTTCCTGGAAATTTTTCTTTGACAATTTTCCTCCCTTCTTGTTATGGATGGAATTGTGTTCCCCAAAATTGTGTTTTGTGCATTCTGACCTCTGTGCCTGTGGTTGTAGGTTGTCTTTGTTGTGTTAGTGAGGCAGAATCAGTGTGGGGTGTGTCTTGAGTCAGTCTCTCTTGAGATAGGGAGATATTGAACAGGCAAGCTAGTAAGCAGAGACAGAGGAAGAGAGATGCCAAACCACATGGAGATCTCCCAGGAGCCGAAGCTCAGAAGCGACAAGGACCTTTCTTCAGAGTCAAAAGAGAGAGAAAGCCTTCCCCTAGAGCCAGCACCCTGAATTTGGACTTCTAACCTCCTAAACCATGATAAAATAAATTTCTGTTCGTTAAAGCGACCCACTTGTGGTATTTCTGTTATAGCAGCACTAGATAACTAAGACACTTCTCTTTCTATATTCTCTCTTTCTGGAATGCCTGTTCTTCTGATGAAGTAGCTACTGTCTCTATGGTTTCCTTGTCTTTTCCTTCTTGCTTTCTATGTCTGTTTTGTTCTAATTTCTCAAAGATTTTCTCAATTATATCTTCTACACTTGTTCAATTTTTTTTTAAGACTCAAGAGCTCCTTCTTGTTTTCTAAATCTTTTTTTCCCTTTTCTTAAAAAATAAATCTTACAGACTTCCAGCAAAATTGCGCTCTAGGCAGAAGCACCATGCCGTCCCTCCACAGCAAAGATCCGAAAAACTAAGCCGAACAGAGAAAACAACAATCCTGAAACCTTAAAATATCAAACGAAGAGATAAAGAACTCAGCCAAGCACCAAATGGAGTGAGAAAACTGGCAGAGAAAGGAGAGTGAGGAGAGATTCATGCAGAGGTCCCCTATCAGCTAATGCAGCACGGATCCACCATCTTGGACTCCTATTGGAGACCAGCAAATGGGGTACGAGAAAGCAGCTTCACGGAGCTTCCAGTGGGAGACAAAACAACCAGTAATTTG
>NW_004444050.1:3704981-3706188 GCF_000243295.1 Trichechus manatus latirostris | reverse complement strand
TCAGTAGCTCCACCGCTAAGTGCCCAGAGGCACCCCACTCTGCCAGGAAGCCTTCTGCGCACAGGCACTCAGCTCCCTCTCTCCGTGGGTCGGCAAGCCTAGCTCCGACGATAAGTGCCCAGAGGCACCCCACTCCACCAGGAAGCCTCCTGTTCACAGGCATTCAACTCTCTCACTCCGTGGGTCAGCTCCAGTGCCATCTTTCACTGGTCCCCTGGTTCTGCTGCTGTTGGTTCTCTGCTGCTGCTGCTTTGCTGCTGCTATAGGTTCTCTGCTGCTGCTGGTCCTCTGTCACTGCTGCACGAATTCACAGTTTTAAAACCACTTCCACATGTTAGCTATCTGTTAGAGCAGCAACCCATTCTCTCGGTACCAAATTATGTCTTAGATATCTAGTGCTGCCATAACAGAAATACCACAAGTAGACGGTTTTAATGAAGAGAAGTTTATTTCCTCACAGTCAAAGTAGGCTAGAAGTCCAAATTCAGGGCGTTGGCTCCAGGGGAAGGCTTATTCTCTCTCGGCCTTCTCTTCAGTGTTCCCCCAGATTAGGAGCATCTCTGCGCAGGGACCCCAGTCCAAAGGACGTGCTCTGCTCCTGGCACTGCTTTCTTGATGGTATGAGGCTGCCCCTTTTATTTTGTTTTTTGGGGGGTTTTTCTTGTTCTTTTTTTTTTTAAATTTCCTTTGTTTCCTTTTCCCTCTTTTTTCCCTTTTTGTCTTTCTTCATTACTCAGTTTCTCATCCTTCTATATCTTCCTTCTCTTTCTGTTCCCCAAATACCTGGCATTGTATACCTATACACCTTCTAGCCAGGCTGTACTGCAACTCCTGAGAACAACTTCCCCAGACGTCATAGCTGCACCGGTGCGATCCCTGGGAATTTTGCTGTTCTTTTCCCTTTCTGATTTTTATTTATTCATTCTTTTCTTCCTTCCTCTTCCCCTTTTTGTTTTTCTCCACTTCATAGTCTCTCATGTCTCCACTCCCACTTCAAGCTCCCCTAGCATTCTTTTTTGTTTGTATCTTTTGACTCCTTTTCCTCTCTCCTCTCTCCCATATCCATCTTAGCTCCACACATAACAATCTCCCCGCTACATCCTGCCTACCTGCACTGTGCACTTAACATCACACCACCAAGCAGCACAGGCACGGCCTACTGGAACCTGCCCTGCACTGATTACTGACCAGCCCTGGTGGCTGTATT
>NW_004444050.1:3689250-3696519 GCF_000243295.1 Trichechus manatus latirostris | reverse complement strand
TGACAACATTCCTTAGTGCTCCAATCTAACTGAGGTTGTTTTATTATACACACTCATAGGACCATATTCTTTCTCTTTGGACACTTATTTCAGCACACTCTTCCGTATTCATTAATGTACTTTGTTTTCTCCATTAGGTAGGTATTAAGTCCTTTGAAAGCAAAGATGATTTCTCTTTTAGCTTGTGTGTGTATCCCTACACTTAGTAAATGAATGAAGAGCCTTTCATTGCCTTCTCAATATTTACTGTTTTTAGTAGTATCTAAAATTTGGTTAATATCTTAAAAAAATCTATTGGTTTTTAGTAACAGAAACTCAATTTTATTTGGGTGGGCAATGTGCCCAGATGAAATATAACTTCTCAGAGTCCATTGTTCCTAGGGTGATCACTTAACACAGTTTTGGCCAATAAGACATAAGCTAAAGTCTAATCGGTTCTGGGAAAATTATTGCTCTCTTGAAAAAGGTCACCCATTCTTTCTTCGTTTTCTCTTCATTTTCCTGCCCAGAGTGAAGCTGGATATGGAGATGTCATTATGCAAACCCAGGGCAACAATCATGAGCATAAAAAACACATGCTGAGAATAAAGGAATGGAATGACAGAAGGAGCTGGGGACCCTGATAACAGTATCGAGCCTTTGTACCAGCCCTGGAATCCCAACCTCCAAACTGCTTGCTATGTGAGGAAAGTGAGTTTATTTGGTGAAGCCATTCTTATCAAGTACCATAGAGCTGTACCCAACCTCTGACTGAGAAACAGTCTGAGCCTATTCTATGCCATAACTCACATTTAAATTCATTTCTGAAGCTTCTTCTATATACTTAACATTATAGTTTTTCAAAACAAATTAGAGAGTAAGGATATAAATTGTGTGGAAGTTGGCCAAATACTAACAATGCATTTTGGTGAAATGGGTAGTTTAGCTGTTGAAGTCAGCTCTGGTCCTACTGCCTGGTGGCCTTTGCTGCTGTCACTATAATCACCTCTGATGAGTTGAAGCAACCCTAACTGGCGTTTGAATTCCTGTCCCTGTTACAATGACCATACCATTTAGAGGATCATCCCACGCTCATTTTCTTAAGGGATAGTTATTGAATACTAACTAGGTGCCAGAGTCACGGTGGTCATTGTGGATATTATATCTCTGCCCTTCAAATCGTTTGCCATCTTTTGTCATCAGTGTGACAATTAGTTTATCAGCCTACTATCAGGTTTGGTTGCTTTGGATGAGAGAAGTGAGATCAAATTTGGTTATGGAGATATCAAGGGAGATATATCCATTTGGAGATACCAAGTGAGAAGCTGAGATTAGAAATCCAGGCCTCCAGAAGGAGAGAGAGAGACAGACAGAGAGAGAGAGAGAGAGAGACTCCTGAGTTGGAAATGAAGATTGGAGAGACTTCAGTGGGTAGGTAGGCAATAAAGCCATGGGTATGAAGAAGGTTGCCCCTAGGAGGACCAAGGACCAAAGTTTAAAACCTGGGGATCATCAGTTTTTATGGCAGAGCTTCTCAAAATATGGCCTCAGACCACTAGCATCACAATCAACTGGAGTGCTTGTTTTAAAAGCATGGTCCTGGGCAAACCTCCAAAATAGTGTGGGTGTATTTATTGTTTCTAAATATACATCTGATTGTATATATAATGCTTAGATTCAGACCTACCAAGCGAGCATCTGTGGGAGGGATGAGGAGTCTGCATGTTTTCCAAGCACCCACGTGACTCTGAAGTGCACCAATGGTTGCGGCCTGTTAGTGTGAAGACGTGAGTCCACAGAAGAGACTGGGAAAGGGTGGTCAGGGTCACAGAATAAGACTTTTCCCAAAGGGATTGGCCAGAAGATCACGTGCCCCAAGGATATTAAGCAAGACTGGAAATGAAAACCATTCCTTGGTGTATTTGTTTCCTAGGGCTGCTGGAACAAAACACCACAAAGTGGATGGCTTTAAAAATAGAAATTTATTGTCTCACAGTTCTGGAGGCAGAGTCTGAAATCAGAGTGTCAGCCATGTTGATTCCTTCTGAGGCTTTGAGGGAGAGTCTATTCCATGCCTCTCTTCCAGTTTCTGGTAGCTGCAGGCATTCCTTGGCTTGCAGCTGCAGTGTTACACAGCATCCTTCCTCTGTCTCTCTGTCTCTGTGTCTCTTCTCTTCTATGAGGACACCAGTCACATAGGATTAGGATCCACCCTATTCCAGTATGACCTCATGTTAACCTAACCGATAACATCTTCAAAGACCCTGTTTCCAAACAGAAGCATATTCACAGGTAGAAGGGTTAGGATTTAAACAGCTCCTTTTTTTAGAGACACAATTCAATTCATAACACTTGGATTCAGCAAGAGGGAGATTCATGGTGACTTTGGCAAGTGCCAGTGTGGTTGGGTTGAGAGGATGGAGACCAGACTGCAGTGGGAGAGGGTTGGGAATGAAGAGCAGAGAAGGCACTTAATGTCTTGACTCTTTCAAGAAGCTCGAATGAAATAAAAGAGTAAGATAAGCTAAGAGCAAGAATAGCTGCAGGGAATGAAAAGACTGACGGAAATGATTATTATTGTTGTTTTTCAGTGAGGGAGTTCAAAGAGTAGGAGGAATGAATAGCTTAAGCAAGGTCCCCAAGAAGATCGAAGCTTTAGAAGGATGAGTACAGTACATAGATGAAGGTTTAGGCTGAACAGAAAGAGCACCTCTTTCATAAAGTCAAGAAGGAAGGGGAGAAGGATGAATATGTGCAAGATGGTGGGGAGGGGTAATGGTGCAAGACAAGGAGCAATTTCCTCTGGTCTTTTTCTGAAACCTTCTCGGAAAGGGTTTAAGTGCCAGAGACTCAAAGGCAACAAGAAAGTGAAGATGTGGGCTGCAACTATTGCTGCTAGACCTGAGCTAGAGGCCCCAGTAGTGTCTTGTGGATGAAAAGGAAAAGATTACATTTGACTCATTCCTACTGCCAGATGTGTTTAATTGAGAAATTTCAATTTTTATTATTGACTCTGTTTGGAGCTCTGGTGGTGCAGTGGTTAAGAGCTACGGCTGCTAACTAAAAAGATTGGCAGTTGGAATCCACCAGCTGCTCCTTGGAATCTCTGTGGGGCAGTTCTACTCTGTCCTATAGGGAAGCTATGAGTCGGAATAGACTTGATGGCAATGGGTTTGGTTTTTGGTTTGTGACCTTAGAGTAAAAGGGGAAGCAATACAGTGATGTCTTAACAGGTACCATTGGTAGTAGCCACCAGAATACCATTTAACCAGCTAATTCTTTCATTCATCTCTGGGCCCTGAAGTGGTTAAAAGAGTTTCCAAATGTGCCTTGTTTCTAACTAGAAAATAGCTTTTACTCTAGGAGACTCTGACGCAAGGGTAAGTTCATGGAACATGTTGGTTTTCATACCACTTCAAATGGAGCCTAAATCAGCTGTCAGATATTTACAGGCAATTTTCATCATTACATAGAACCCTCTGTGATTATTATACTTGGGCAATGCTTGCATTTATTTGCACATAAGCATGTCAAGGTAGGGGGGAAGGCTCCCAGAGCTGTGCCAGGAATATGTCAAGGCGCTCCAGTATTACTCAAGAGTGGATGGAATGAAATGCTTGGCTCTTCCCCAGAGCTTGTCATCACCCTTGCTCAGGTATCTAGGTTTACCATTTTCCCCCTGCAGACTTCCCTGTCCATAACCCATACCGAAAAGGCAGAATTCTGCCTGCGCTATTTAATAACCTCCATGAGGTCTCGAAATTCACCCATCGTGCATTTTTCAAGGGACTTTGGAAAGTACTGTGTTCAGGTGATAGGAATGCAAAATGAAATGAACCGAAGAAGACACCTCCCAATCCAGACACGGGTGACCAGGGACACCAGACAGATGACTAAGAACCACAGAAAGAATGGGTCCTGAAAAGGCTGTGCAAGTACATCTTGAGATCTTGGCAAGTGAGTTAAGTGAAAACAAAAGATGAAAATGTTTGCAACAGCTCATCTTTTATTTTGTGAATTGTGAAACAGGCAGCAAAGGGGAGGGCGTGTTTCCCAGCCCATTCTGGCTTGTTCATGCCTTTTGAGAGCAAAATGGATATATTTTAAGGTGATCTGAGTACAGGATACCAGATAGCGTGATGCAGTGGGAAAAGTTTCACAGCTTTATGGCCAGACAGACTCCGGTTAAACTCTTAGCTCTGTCACCCACTAACTACGTGACCTTGAGCAAGTTTCTTAACCTCTGGATCTCAGCCTCTTCATCTGTAAATGGGAGGTTAAAATATCCAACTTACACGTGGTTGTAAAAGTTATGAGAATATGTGAGCACTGTGAGTGAGAAGGGACGAGGACAGTGGCTGGCTTAAAGCAGTCAATTCAGTAAGCGAACATGAGCTAAGCCGTCGAGTATGTTATGGTGGCTGAGAGGGCAGGCTTTGGGGTCACACTGCCTGTGTCCAAAGGCTAGCTTGGCCAGTTACTGGCTACGTATCAGTGGCAAATTAATTAACCTCTTGTAGCTTGAGTTTTCCAATCTTTAAAATGGGTGTCACAAGAGTATTTATTAAGGATCAAATGAGTGTATGCTTGTAAAGTACTTAGTACAGTATCTGACACTTGGTTAGCATCCAATAATTGTTAGCTATTATTATCATCACCAGGTGACTGCACTCTTTATCTTCTGCTTTATTCTGTGGATTATCAGCAACTCCTTATTCTCACTACTCCATGACACATGGAGGCCTTTTATCTTGTTTATCTCTTTTTTTTTTCCCTGCCTATTACAATACCTACCACACTGGGATTTAATGAGTGCTTAATAAAATCTTGTTGAATACTGAATGAATAAATATATAAAGTGCTTGTCACTTAGAAGAACTCAATAACGTAAGTGCTTTTTCCTTTCTGACATCAGCTTCCCTTCCACTGATTTGAATGGCAGAAAATTCCATCTCAACTTGTCATACTGTATATTTTTAGAGAAAGGAAAAATGAACCACTTCCATGAACAGAGAAAGGGTTTAATGAAAGAGAACTTCAAGCCAACAATCTGGTTGAATCTGGGGTATAAATTAAGCTGGTTAAGCAGCCTTAACCCAAGATATTGACAAGACAATTATCTGACTCTAGAAGTTACACTTCTTCATTCTTCTCTAAGGCTAGAATATAATTTTTTAACCCAAAACATAATAGGTAAAAAATACAAAAATGATAAGAATAAATCATTTTAAATACTTCCGTGTGGATTGGGACCCAAGAATCAAGGCAATGACAGTCAGCCACATCTAGGTCCTATATTGTTAACAGATGGTGAACATTTTCATGGATTTGGGACTAGTTTAGATCTGAGTGAGAACTCCCCTCTTCTAGCAGCTCTAATTAGTACATAGGACAGTACATTAGACTACGTTAAAAAGCCGGGCTGACATCCTACTTGTTAGTTTTAGATTAAACTCATGCCTTAGGGTGACTGAGTTTGCTTAATGAAACACACACGTGCACACACACACACACACACACACACACACACACACTAAAAGAGTAACTTTCTGAATTTCCGTTCTATGAAGATCAAAATAAAGATTTTCAAAGTCCTCTAGAAAAGGGCTCCAAAGACTTGTTGGATATCAAATAGCTCCTTCAAGACAACATTTTGATGAGTTAAGTGTAAATGAATCAGAAACATATGGATTAAGTTTCCCTTGAAATACACAGGGGCTTAAAAATCAAAAAGGAAACAGTGCCTGGCCCAGGGTCTTGCAGGTTGTGCCAAACCCAACACATCTGAGCAGCAGTTCAAGACATTCGAGAGATCCAAGGACGAGGCTGGCCTGACCTACGCCTAGTTCCTACCGTATTGAAATGGAGAACATAAGGCAGGCCATTTATATTGCATTATTACTAAAAACTTCTCCTTCCTTGTGGTTTTAAAATTAACTAAACCAAGACTTACAAAACAAAACCCTATAAATGGTGTCAACAGCACAAAATGCTCTCCAAAGGCTAAAGGAACAAGTTCAAAATGTTCTCAGACAGTGTTGCTGTTATTGTCTGACAATGCAATAAAAATTGGGCATCGGCTTAGCACCAAAGACTGTTAAACAGTGGTGTAACTTTAGATTTGTGCTTCAGAAGTTCTCCACGGTATTGCCAGAAAGGATACATTGAAATAAAGAATAATTATTTCCGAGGATAAGTCATGCATTAATCAGCATTTCCAATCACTCCTCTTATTTTGCTATAGATAGTCAATTCTAAAAAACTTCTAATTGGTTAATCAGTAAATTGCTGATGTAGGAAACTTACATCTGAATCTCATCACAGAGACACATGCCCCAAATAGATTTGATCAGTTAAACACATAAATGTTAAGTCTAATTTTAATTTAGGTAGCTCTTATAATTAGCCTGCTTTTACCACTTGAGACAAATAATTAAATGTTAGTAAAACCTATTTTGAAGATTTACCAGTCAGGTGTTGACCAACCACATAACTATATCCAGAAGTAAACAAAATGATATTCATTTATGGCTCTACCCAGAAAATGGAAACATAATTATTCATATTATTATATGCACAGTTTGTTCTAAATGCATGATACTTTATTATAAGTAATGCATGTTCATGGAAAATTTAGAAAATACAGATAAGCAAAAATTGTGGAAAATAAAAATCCCCTGGAATCTCACCATTGAGTAATAACAACCTTTAACATTTTGATGTCTGTGCCTATAGACAATATGTAAATATTGTAAATACTATTTTATGTCCTGAGTTTTTCAGTTAATAGGTTGTAAACATATTTCTAAATCATTACACTTATTGTTACTACATCATTGATCATGGCATGACTTTCAATTGTATGGATATTCTCTAATGCATTTAACTGGCCACTCTTTAGATGGTTTCCAATATTTAGCTACCAAAAACCACGTTGAGATGAATGTGTCCTATGGCTTGTTCAAATTTTTTTACCTTAAAGTTCCCACAAGTGTAATGTCTGGGTCAAAGTATACGCGCATTATTTTCTTTGTATACATGGATGACTTGCTCTCTAAGAGATGGCCTGGCGTAAAGCTGGTAAGTGTAACCATTTGGTGAATGAACGATAATTGCAATGACATCTCTTCTAAGAGACAATATGAGTGACTTTCTCTACCCCGAAGCCAAAATGGAGCATCACTGTTCTTTCTAATCTTTGTTCATTCTCCAGGCAAAAAGCTGAAACTCCTTAACTTAACTTGCCTCTCCTTGACGCTAGTGAATTTGAATGTGAATTCTGTTTTCTAG
>NW_004444050.1:3667948-3688665 GCF_000243295.1 Trichechus manatus latirostris | reverse complement strand
GGAACATGGCAAAGGCGATGGCTGTTATCCCAATGATTACATAACATGCAAAGATGAGGTGCTGCCACTCCTGTGATTATGTTACGTTATTTAAGACTGTCACACTAGCAGACTCACTCTAGAGATATTTGAGAGCTTGATGAAGTGAGCAGCTCTACTGGAAAGACCATGTGGTTAGGAACTATGAGTAACCTCTAGGAGGTGAGGGTGGCCTCCTGACCACAGCCAGCAAGAAGCCTAGACCCTCAGTTCTACCACCACAAGGAAATGAGTCCTGCCAACAACCTGAGTGGGCTTGAAAATGAATTCTCCCCCAGTAGAGCCTCCAGATGAGAAGAGAGCCGGGCTGACAACTTGACTGCAGCCTTGTGAGACCCCAGGCAGAGGACCTAGCTGAGCTGTGCCCGGACCCCTGACCCACAGAAACTGTGAGATAAATGTGTGTGTCTTTAAGCTGCTAAGTTTGTGGTAATTTGTCATGCAGCAATAGGAAACTAAAACACCAGGCATCATTTATTGAAAATCTGTTCTTTCTCCTTGGATTTTAAATGCTACGTTTGGCATACATCAAGTGCATAAATTGGGAGATAATTTATCTGGGCCTCTGAACTCCAGAAACATTCAAACAACTGACTTGTTCTAATGTGATTATTTAATAATTATAGGTTTAAGCATTACTCGACTTTAATATTTGAAAAATAAGTTGATGCATTGCATATGTGTGGTGATGACGTTCTCCGCTGAGCTAAGTAGGACGGTTGGTGCTATCTCACAGTCTGTTGGCCAACACAGACCAAGTGAGCTGATCCTCTAAAGAGAGTTCATTCAAAGCTTAGCTTAGTTCAGGCTGTAAAAAAGAAAAAAAATCTCAAAATTTTAATGGACAAAGATCTTTGAGTCCTGAGCAAGAGACTCTCCAAATGTATAGCTCAAAACAAAGAAATTGAAAAAATATTATAGAAAAATTGAGAAGCTATATCACCAGTTTCTCTTCAAACGAGCTTCTGTTACCTTTTTATTTGGTCCACTTCCAGAAGGACTTCTGAGTAAATAAATAAATTTTTTCTATATAAATTATAATGCTTTTTTCCTGTAACCATTTTTTAAGGAACAAAGGTGCATTGTAAATTCAATGTTCAGTAAAAGAAAGGGTAAGTAAGAAGGTCCTATTTTGTTAAGGTCACTAAATATTTAAGATTTTTATATAATTAACTAGGATTACCAAAAAATTATGACATTGCTTAATACAATCTTCAACTGATACACACAATATGTAATAAGCAAGAGGTTTTCAAAGAAATATGCCTTTGGTGCATTTCTTACTATATTTCCCCACTGTATACCAATGGCTCTCTGAAGATGGTAGTCTGGAGATATTGAAACTAATTTCATAAGCCTACTAAGGCATTGCATTTCTTTTCCATCTTTTTCTATCATGAAATGATGTCTGATGTTTGATATCACAAAAGGTAAAATGCAGAAGCATATGTGATGAGTCAGCTGGCTTCTATTAAACCAGATATGAAAGAGATTTACATAAATATAAAACAATTTGTTTTCTCACTACATTTTTTGTTTCATGAAATATAATTTTTTTCATAAAATACTTATGTAAATTTAAAATGAGTTTATTACTGTTATTTTAAAATTAATTAATAACAACACTTTTGGAATTCTCAATTATAATTTCTAATATATTAAATATCAATAGACATAATACACCTAAACAAAAGCTCTTAAGGTCTCAAAAGGTCCTAAGAACAAAAGGTTTGAGAGCCGCTGCTATACACCATACTTAATATGACAAAATATCTTTTCTGAAACATTGTAGTCCTTTGGAGTTAAGATAGCGAACTTTCAGAAATATCATTAAGTCTGGAACATATCAAGTTTCAGATATTCTGGGAAAAGAATTTTGACATCTACGACATCTATATATGTAGTGTGGATATGTAAGTATATATGGTGTATATATGTACTTTCACGTATGCATAGTAAAACCTGTGAAAGCTGGAACCTGTGTAAGGTGGAATCCTGTCAGAGAAGGATAACTCAAATATTTTCCACTACAGCGAGTGATAGGAAAGTGGCAAGACTGCACCCTGTTAAAGGCGGAAAACTTGCTAGACCCTGAAAAGCAAGGCAGTCCCACTGAGTTCCAGCTTTCACAGGTTTCACTGTATATATGTGTGTGTGTGTGTGTGTGTGTGTGTGTGTGTGTGTGTATGGAGGGAAAGAGAGTTTGAGTTCTAAACTTTCTATTCTCTTCCACTGATTGCTTCCAGAACCAATACTACAGAGCTGTAATAATTGCAGCATTAAAATATGTTTTATTATATTTCATAGAGCAAACGATATCTTACTCTATCAACATTGAATTCTGTTTCTTTTTAAAGATTTCCTTGGCTATTTTAGGATATTTGTTTTTCCAGTTCAACTTCTGATCTTTTTGTCAAGAAGGACCTACCCTGCCCTCAAACACCTCTTTGGGATTTTCACTTCAATTTTATTAAATTTATGAAGTAACTTGGGAAGAATTGACATCTTTACAATACTAAGCCTTCCCTTCAAGGAGTGTGGTATGTATTTCTAGTTTTTCAAATATATTTTTACGTCCTCATTAAATTTCTGTAAATGTGTCACAGGTCAGGCACATTTCTTGATAAATCCCTGGATATTTTTTCCTTTTTTTTACTATTGTCTGGAGGGTCTTATACACACAGCTATACACAGACACACAAACACACATTCACACATATAAATACATTATTGTTGCTGGTTTATAAGAAAGCTATTAATGTTCACATGTTTATTTGAAATGAGAAGCCATAATAAACTCTCTTATTGAGTCTCACAGTGTTTTAGAATAATATATACAGTTCTATATTAGGAAAATAATTATAGGCACATATTTTTATCTATATTTATTATATTCTTTTACATTATTATTGTTATTCCTACCTTATTAGGTTTGCTTTAACACTTAGAAAACCAGGTATTGATAAAGATCCTACTTATGATATTCCCAATTTTAGTGGGGGCATCTGCTTTTTACCATTTTATGTAATGTTGGCTACTGAGATGGCCTGAGATAAATATTATTTATCATGGTTAGGAAGTATTCTTTTCATGAAGATTTTTTTCCTTTAAATCAAGAATGTATGCTGAATTGTATCAAACATTTTTTAAACATAGTAATATGATGATAATTATCATGGTCAATATTCATTCCTTGAGTGCCCATATGACAGGCACTGTGTGTGATGTAATCTCATCCAGTTCACACAATAGTTATTTGGAGTCAGATGGTCCAGGTGAAACCTTGGTTTAGTCATCTGTAAAATGGAGATGAACCTCAAAGGATTTGGTCAAGATTAAAAAAAATATAAGTTGTATTAAGTGTGTAGCCAAGTTCCTGATGTACAGTAAGTACTCAGTGCATGCTTGCTATTATGATTACAATCACTCTCTTGATAAAATACAAAAATGAAAGTTAGAGACGTTAAATGATTGTCCAAAATTGCACAGCTAGTAAGTGGTAGAACCAGGATTCAAGTCCACTTGTATCTGTCTTACAGTGTATTAGGACAGTGTATTAACCCTTTGTAGTGAAGGCAAGAATGCAAACAGAAAGCTGTATACCACTTTTAACAATAGCCAAAAGGTGGAAACAACCAAAATATCCATCAACAGATGAATGGATAAACAAAATACAGTATAAACACACAATGGAATACTACTCAGCCATAAAGAGAAATGAAGTGCTGATGCATGCCACAATGTGCGTGAAGCTTGAAAACATCATTCTGAGCGAAATAAATCAATTGGGAAAGGACAAATATTGTGTGATCCTATTTACATGAAGTAAGCAAATATATAGAAACCAAGTGGCAGAGCGAGTGGCGCAGCAGTAAAAGCAATAGACTGCTAACCAGAAGGCTGGCGTTTCAAAACTTCTAGTGACTCTGAAGAAGAATTATGTGGCAGTCTGCTTCCGTAGAAATTTATAGCCTTGGAAACACTATGGGAACACTATGAGTTGGAATTGGCTCAATGGCAGTGGGTTTGGTGTTTCAGTGGGTTATAGAAATCAAAGATTATTAGTGGTTACCAGGGGTAGGAGGGAGGGGGAAAAGGGGAGTTTTTGCTTAGGGGACTTTGACTTTGTGTTAATGATACTGCTTAGTTAGCAGCCAAGTACTTAACCCTTTGCAGTTAAGGAAAAACATAAGGAGAATGGTTTCACAAGTTGAAGAATGTAATCAATGGTACTGAATTGTACATGTAGAAATTGTTGAGACGGTGCATGATTTGTTATGTATATTTTCACTTAAAATAAATTACAGAAAAACCCCCGCCATTAAACTTTCCTAGGATTTCTAGAATAAATTCTATATAATTATGGCGTATTTGTCTTTTAGCATTCTTCAGAATTTGCTTTATAATATTTTATTTATAATTTTTTTCTCATTCTTTGTAAGTGAAATTGGTTTGTGGTATTCTTTTCTCTCTCTTTTTGCTATTATTTTATTTTCAAATTTTTCTGTAAGAGTTGTACCATAGCTCTAATCTCTGAAATAGTATATCTGTATCAAATTTTAAGTTTATTTACTGTTTGAATAATTTTGTTTTCTTGTTGATAACATCCGCATTAATCTTGATAGTTTTTTCCCTACTCTTTCTTTAGGTTTGTTATTTTCTGCTTAACCTCTTGGATTGAATGCTTAGCTCACATTTGTTTGAAAGTGAAGGGATTTAGTGGGCTGAGTCTCCCTCTGTTACTTGTTTGAGTTCTGTATGCACTGATACATTGTGTTACCATTATTGCTCTTTTCTAAGGACTCAGTAATTACAATTTTCAATTCTTCTTTGACATAAGCATTATTTAGGGTAGTATTGATTTAGATTTTTAAAATTCTTTTTTGGTTTGTGGTTGGCTACTAACCTAAAGGTTGGTGATCAGAACCCGTCCAGTTGTGCCATGGAAGAAAGGCCTGGAGATCTACTTCCATAAAGATCACAGCCAAGAAAATTCTATGAAGCAATTCTACTCTGTAACACGTGAGGTTTCCATGAGTTGAAAAACTCGAGTCATGGAAACCTCATGGTTGTTTGTTTGTTTTTTGGTTAGTATCGTTGCACTGTGATCAGAAAGCGTGGCCTGAATAAATTTCTGCCATTGGGATATAGCGATGCTTATTTATTAACACAATAGTTAATATACTTTGATATATTGTCTTATGGGTGCTAGCAAAAAAGCTGCATTGTCTGCCATGTAAAGAATTTGATATCTACATATTATAAATCAATCTTTTAATTATATTATTCACCTTTTTATTTGTTTTGTTGGGATGAAGTGAGAAACTTAACCTAAGTTTTCTCAAAATAATTCTATTTATTTTAATTTCTCCTAATATTTCTAACAGTATTTACATATTTCAATTCTATATTATTTGGAACATGAAGATAATCCTCCTTTGCCCTCATCCTCTAGGTAACAGAAATTGCTAATTAGATCTTTTAGGTTTCGAGAAAATAAAGCATTGATTGAGTAAGATTCTCTGCTATGTGAATTAAAGTTTGATTTGCATCCTTCTTGGTCTTGGCACCTACTAGAGCGTGTCTTTGAGCAAGTTACTTAACATCTCTGCTTTAGTTTCCTCGACTGTGAAATGGAGGTAGTAACAGTACTTGCTCCATAGGATTACACCGAGGAGTAAATGAGGAAACAAGTGCAAGCATTTAGAAGGTTGCCTGGAACATCCTCACTCTTACTCCCACTTCTTCCGGCTGCTTTCCCTCCTTGCTCCTTTGTCTCAGTGTCCTGGCCTCCTTTGCCAGACCTCACACATCCCATTCTCTCTGCCTGGAATGTTCTTCCCTCAGAACACCACATAGCTCTCTCTGGCTCCCTCATTTCCTCCTGGCCTCTGCTCAGATATCACCTGACTCATGGCGACCCCATATGTTGCAGAGTACAACTGATCCATAGGGTTTTCAAGGCTTTGACCTTTTAGAAGCAGATCACCAGGGCTTTCTTCCAAGGCATCTATCTCCAAGTGGGTTTGAACTTCCAGTCTTCTTTGACCATCCTATGTAAAATAGCACCCCCACTCCACCCCCATTATTTGTATCCCTTTACCCTCCTATATTCTTCCTTGTTGCATTTATCACCACCTGCTATGTCATGTATTTATTTGCTTTATTTTTGTCTATGTTTTCCCAAAAATATGTAGGCTCCATGGGAGCAGAGTGAAACAACCAGTTGCCTTCAAGTCCATTCTGACTCCGGTTGACCCCACGTGTGTCAGAGAAAGATAACCCTCCCTAGGGTTTTCATTATTGTGACCTTTTGTAAGCAGACTGCCAGGCCCTTCTTCCCAGGTGCCTCTGAGTTGATTTGAATTGCCAACCTTTCAGTTTGCAGCCAAACATTTAATTGTTTGCGCCACCCAGGGAACTGACCAGTTGTCATCGAGTTGATTCTGACTTATGGCAACTGCATATGTTGGAAAGTAGAACTGTGTTCCATAGGGTTTTCAAGGCTCTGTCCTTTCAGAAGCAGATCACCAGGACTTTCTTCCAAGTCACCTCTGGATAAGTTTGAACCTCCAACCTTCCAGTTAGCAGCCAATTGTGTTAACCATTTACACCCCCCAGGGACTCCTGACACATAGTAGAGCATCCATAATATTTGCTGTTGAATAAACAACCTTACCCTCATTCATATTTTAGTGTGTCTCTTTGAGTCTTTGGACAGTGGAAAATGGGAATACCTGAGACGCCTGGTGATAGAGCTATGCCACCAATTCCATGGGAAGCTGACGGTGCAGTGACTACAGCAGGGTCTCAGAACCCACCTGAGTATCAATATCTAAATAAGGTAGCATCCTCTTCCCCTGCTCCCTATGTAAGAAAGTCTACAGTGAGGAATTAGAGAAAGAGAATGTGAAACTTAATTTCTAAAAGGGAAGAATGCCATGTTAGACTTTCAGTCTTTCAAGGAGAACTTGAACATTGGCTTTGGATCAAATCTGATGGTATCACTTGGGTAATTTTCTGTCATGCAGTTTTTCACATACAGTTTGAGATGGAGGTGTGAGTTTTCTGCCACGAGTACAGAGGAGTCTGGGAGTTCATTAAAGATCTGTTTTGACCTAGATCAGAGACTGTGAAGGAAAGGCCTGGATAACTTACCCTGCTGGACCCAGGAACACAGAAAGGAATGGTTATAGCTGAGGGGGAGCAGAACTAAGAATGGTAAAGAAATACTCCTGTGTAACCTTTGCCCACTGCAGGAGGCCACATCCTAGGCCTCAAAGCCAAGACAGAGAAAACACACTACTTATTTTAATGCTCAGATTGCCCCCAGTTTGGCCAGTGGGAGTTCCTTTAAGCTGGATCCTGTGTCCTTTTGAAATGTCCTGATAATTTGTGGCATAATAAGATGTTCAGGCTTATCTTGTATTTTGCCTGCTGTAGTCCTGAATCAGCCATTTCTCTAAGGAGTCCTGGATCCTTTTAGTGAAGAAAGATACTTAGGAGCCAAGTTATGGGTACTAGGTGCATTCATTACTATAGGGATGTCACTGCTCCAGGCCATCTCATTGGACAAAGCAAGGAAATATATGTATACCTACACATACATACATATACAATGGTATTTCCATATCCATCTATATATATTAAAATACCAGGAGTTCACACCCATGCCTCCAATTCAAATCCAGAACTAGAGAGATCATCCTAGATTTTTCCCTTTCTATATTTGCAATTCCCCTTTCTGACGGTGAGAAATCTGGCTCTCATTACCCTTACCGTATATACTATTTGATCAAGTCTATGCAACCAATCTCTCATCTCTGTCACTGCTCTGTCCCCTATGCAAATGCCTTCCTGTCCTTGCCCATACTCTAATACTCCCTACAGCGTTGTCACCACTGCACAAAAGCCCTCCTCATCCCATTCAAGGTCTGACAACAAGGCTGAGAAGTCGTTTTGCATGGAGGCCCTCCTCCCTCCATGCTAGACCTCCTTCCCCAGTGTGGATGCTCTCCCCACGTTGGTCAGGCTCTGACAACGCGAACCAGGCAGCCCTCAGAAGATGGTGCCCTAGTTCTCTTGCTTCAATTCCAGCATTCCATACCGTGCAGCTTTGCTTTGCTCCACTTGCTTTTCAAAGTCTTTGATAGAGTTTTTAATTCTATTTTATTTAATGGATTAAGTAAACAGCAAGTAAATTACTGTTTTATTTAACAGATAAAACCAAACCAAATCCACTGCCATCAAGTCAGTTCTGACTCATGGCAACCCTACATGTGTAAAGTAGAACTGCACTCCATAGGGTTTTCAAGGCTGTGCCCTTTAGGAAGCAGAGAGCTAGGCCTTGAACTACCAATCTCTCGGGTAGTAGTTGAGCACTTAACTGTTCGCACCACCCAGGGACTCCTATTTAATGTATAGCCTCTTTTAATAATCAACATTTACATTCTGCTTTTAAATCACATTTATAGCAATAAAAATTAGTAAAACCAGTTGTTGCTGAGTCGATTTTGACTCATGATGACCCCATGTGTGTCACAGTAGAACTTCAATCCATAGGGTTTTCAGTGTCTGTTTTTTTTTGGAAGGAGATCACCAGGCCTTTCTTCTGAAAAGTCTCTGGGTGGATTTAAACCACCAGACTTTCAGTTAGCAGCCAAGTGTGTTAACTATTTGCACCACCCAGGAACTCTTTGATATTAATTATTTTGCCTAAGTCTACGTGTGAATCAAGGAGCCCTGGTGGTGCAGTGTTTAAGAGCGCAGCTGAACCAGAGGGTTGGGAGTTCGAACCCACCAGCCGCTCCATGGGGGAATGATGCGGCTGTCTGCTGTTGTAAAGATTACAGCCTTTGAAACCCTATGGGGCTGTTTTACTCTGTCCTACAGGGTTGCTATGGTCAGAATCAACTCGATGGCAATATTTTTGTTTTCCTTCTGGTTTGATGTGTGAATCAACGGGCTCAAACATAACAATGATTATGGGGATGGCATAGGACCAGGCAGCATTTCGTTCTGTTGTACATAAGGTTGCTATGAGTCGGAACCGTCTCAACAGCACCTAACAACAACAACGTGTGAATCGTTTCAGTATTCATCACCGGTCTTTTTCTTTCAAAATGGATACAGCTGTGCACTTTCTGAGGCCTTGACTATTTTTTTTTTTTCTTTTCTTCTCTGAACCTCAACTTGCCTGACGTAGAATACCTAGGTCACACACTCCCCCCACCCCACCTCACTGCTGACTGGTGGGAGTAGCACCATTGCGTGTTTGATATCCCAGGTTGAATGTTCTTCATTAGTAGATACTTCTTTCCCCTACCTTGAAATTATTAGGGCTCTTCCTTTATTTTTGAAGGTGAAGATATTTGACTTGGATTTCTAGGCATTAGTCTATAGTCATTCATTTACTGATAACCAGTGTGTTTTTAAGAGAGGAAATTCAGGTTCTTCTTATGGTCAAGGGAGTGTTTTTCTGTTTCTTCCTCTATTTCATCTGGTGTTTTTTCCGGTGGGATCTTCGTTGCCTATCATCTTAAATCATTAACTTCCCTCTGGTTCATTTCCTTTTCCTCTTCATTCTGTTTCTCAGCCTGGATCTCCACACCACTTATTATGTTTCCCAATTCCACCGCCACTGCAAGGGGCTTCCTGGTAGATTCACCTGTTTAGGTCGCAAGCCTCCCAGAGGAGTTGCTTGCCAAATCTAGCCGACTCTTCTCCAAGTAATGCTCCCCATTATTCCAGGGAAAGTTACTGGCTTTCCTCCTTCCTCATCCTCTTCCCAAGCAATGCTGACAAAATCCTTCTGTTCCTTGCACTAGGTGGATACTTGGGCTCTTGACACTGTCATCTTCAGAACCTATAGATAAAAAATGTGTGTATGTGTTCACAATCATATAAACACATCTATACATTTCCAAAAGTTTCAATACCTCATCCCAATACCAGCCCTTGGTCTTAAACTAGGGGTTCAGGATCTCACCATTGTTTTCTCATAAAGCCACATGGTTTTCTCAGCTTTTTGAGGAGGTGTTTCATATCAGCCTATGTGTCCTTTTAAAACTTCATCCCATGTGCAAGACATCTAGCAGAAAAGCTCGGAATTTTCCATTGTCTGTAAGGCACCCTTCCCGAATTCACAACTCTCAGGCAAGTTTTATTGAGATGATGATGATTTTTCTTTTTCCTGGTTGTAAAATTTCCTCAGTGATTTCTATTGGTGGGAGGGAAAGGCTCACATATCTCCTCTCATGACATTAAATTGTGCAGACATCTGTTTGATCTTTGTATAATATTTTCTTTTAACTCCTCTGATATTGTGAAGACAATATCACAGCCAAGACATCTGAAAGTAGATTAATTAGGAGTCTCCTCTTCTTGTAATGCGTTTCTCACAACAGACGACTTGTAATGAATTACTCTATGGATGACATGTGGAAAGTAAACTCTAGTCACTAGTTATTTGGCTTGAGTTTCCCCAAGGGTGATCCCTGGACAATATACTGAACTTACACATAAAGACCCCTTGTTTTACTCTTGTCTGTTTGGAATGGTAGATTTAAAAATTCCCAAGGTGTCAATGGCAGTTTCATTTTACACAATGTTTCTGGCCTTCTTTTAAAAACCCTGAAAATCTTTTACTTTGCTATTTATTTTTTTAGTGACACTGCTGTGGTTAATGGAATATTGTTAGGAATTAAAAACAGGACTTGATTTCAACGGCAAAAGCTGAAATTCTGATAGCAAAAGTCCACTGAATACCAGATCTCTTAAAAACCATGATGCATGCTTGTGAAAACTGAGATTCCAAAAAGGTCAAAAAAGATCTGAACTGCAAAAGAGAGAATGTTCCCCGAATATTTATTTTCTAAGCAAAAAAGTTACGCTGTAGTTTTGTCGTTGTTTTTAAAAACACAAGTATATGAAAAAAATTCTAGTGTTTTCAGCTGTCCTACAAGATTGACTAGCAAAGGTTGCATGGTTATAGAAAATTCACTCGACTAAAGATCCAAAAACCTAATTTTGAGGGTTGCTATGAGTCGGAATTGACTCGATGGCAGTGGATTTATGTTCATAAATTATTACATCTGTTAAATATTACAATATATATCTCTATGGTGTAGTGGTTTAGAGCTACAGCTACTAACCAAAAGATCAGCAGTTCAAATCTACCAGGTGCTCCTTGGAAACCCTATGGGGCAGTTTTACTCAGTCCTACAGGGTCACTATGAGTTGCACTTGACTTGATGGCAATGGGTTTGGTTTTATGCCTCAAGTTTACTCATTTGTACAATGAAATAATTTTACCTGCTTTGCCTTTTTTACAAGGTTGTTTGAGAATCAAAAAAAAAAATTCAAATTCAAAGTTTGTAATTGAAACAAACAAAAAACAAACAAACAAACAAAAAACCTAAGCAAATAGAAAGTCTTAATTTTGCTACTGTAGTCCTAGCAGCTTCCCAAGAATTATGCTATGACCTATGACAAATTTCAGCATGTGGGCCTAGAACTCAACTCTGCAATTTCTTGAATTGACAGTTTCTCCCAAAGAACTTGCCTGGATCTCAGAAACAGAAACTTAAAAAATATTCCTAGGGGAAGTTAAGAAACAATGAGATTACAGCAAGTCATGCAACACAAAATTTTTTTAAATCTAAGAGTGGAACCAGATTTGGACAAAGATCTAGGCCAGTGGTTTAAACATGTTTTAGCTATGTAAAGCTTTGTACAAATGAGATTTACTTGGAGGCCCAAGATGTGAAACAGATAATGTTAGAGTTGCTCTGGCTGAAGCAACAGGCCCAGGATACCCCCAGCTGGATTTTCGCAGCTCCTGTGAAAGGTCTCTATCTGGAAGCCATAATACTCTTTAAAACACCTTATTTACTTAGTTACACCTGAATAAAAGCCTGATATTGACAATCTATAATGGAGTCATTGCTTTGTGGAGGCAGGTTGAGAATTCTGGCGCTCATTTCATCTGGTGCCACACAGTTTTTGGTGGCCATGAGGGGAGGGGTTTTGTGGAGCCCAGTTTGGAAAATTTTGATCTATTTCAATCTTTCATCCTTTCCAAGAATTACTCCACAACATCTCTGACTATCTATCATCCATTGTCCTCTGTTTTATCTCACTCCTTTAAAAGGAGTCCAACATTTCTAGTCATTTGAAAACAAATCCTTAGGTGGATCTCTGAAGTATGGACACTGGCCCTAGTTCTGTCATTGGGAACAACTCAGATCCAGGCTCCCTTCTCTTGTCAGTAGCTGTTTTCCCCATATTTGTGGATGTCTGCCATGATTATTCTACATCTTCTCTTTAGTGCAAACATTTCCAGTCTCTTCATTTTTTTCCAACCTCCTCACTATTCTAGAATCTTCCATGAAATCCATATTTATTTGTCTAGATCCTTCTCAAAATTTAGGACTCAGAGTTAAACACAACACTGCAGATCTGGTCGACTCAGCACATGTACCATGGAAGGAAGCATTGCTATCCATGAAGTGGACATTATACACCATCTACAGAGACAGCATAATACTGCTTAGAGGCAGTGTCTTAGTCATCTAGTGCTGCTATGACAGAAATACCACAAGTGGATAGCTTTAACAAAGAGAAATTTATTCTCTCACAATCTAGTAGGCTAGAAGTCCAGATTCAGGGCATCAGCTCCAAGGGAAGGCTTTCTCTGTTGGCTCTGGAGGAAGGTCCTTGTTATCAATCTTCCCCTGGACTAGGAGTTTCTCTGAGCAGGAACCCTGGGCCCAAAGGATGTGCTCTGCTCTCAGTACTGATTTCTTGGTAGTAAGAGGTTCCCAACTCTCTGTTTGCTTCCCTTCCCTTTTAACTCTTGTAAGATAAAAGGTGGTGCAGGCCACACTCCAAGGAAACTCCCTTTACGTTGGATCAGGGATGTGACCTTAGTAAGGGTGTTACAATCCCACCCTAATCCTCTTTAATATAAAATTACAATCACAAAATGGAGGACAATCACACAATATTGGGAATCATGGCCTAACCAACTTGACACATATTTTGGGGGTATGTAATTTGACCCATGATCGTCAGTTTATAATTTGAAAATGGTTTAATACACATTACACTGGACTGTGATTTGTTACTAAATCTAGGAAGCCTACTATTATTATTGGGGCATGTTACTAGGGGTAATGCTATCAAATTTCTTACCCGTCCATTTTGTTTTTTTTTCCCCTGGGGTTTCTTTTTTCTTTCTTGCTCTTTCTTTCTATTTTAATCATTACTGAACAGCCTATTAGTTCCCCTAATGATTATTGAGGAGGCTTGCCACATCTTGGCAGTCTTCAGTCTGTGGTAATCAGATAAAGGAATAGATTTTATCATTAAATATTTCACTGATTGATGGGACTTGCTTGGGCCCCAACGCTTGGTAACCAAGCTAGAACTGTGGAAAGATCTTGTACTTGTTTAAAGTTTTAGCTACTTCCCAGTTATGAGCTTTATCAAATAAATAAATTCAGGGTATTTTAGCATTTTCAAAGGATTCTGGCCTTTCAAAATATAACCATTGAATGTCCTTTTAGCAACTCAAATGGGGATATTTTGGATGAATCAAACGCTGGAATTACATTAAACAGTTTAGAAGAGTCTACAAGTATAGTAGCAGCAGAACAGGGTGTTATTGCATTTTTTTCAAAGGTCCACATGTGTAAAAATATTTATTCTCATTTTAAGCATTCTTTTCTGGGTCTCGATGGAATATGTGAGTTTTGAGACACAAAGGAAGGAAAAGAGAAGTAAATAGTTTCTACAGCATTTCAAAAGCTGACGATTCTGGGACAGCAACCGTCTTTCCCCTAAGGATGGTAAAAGAAATCTTTTACTGAGAACCTGCAGTGGGAGAAACAGCACTTAAACCATCTTGCTTTTGCAGTTGTCTCTTGTTTCTGGGATCATGACATGTGGTCATTTTAAAACCTGTTAATGGAAATTGCTACCATCATTTGAGGTTGTTCAGCAATCCCTTAAGTCGTCAGTAGCACCTTCAACATCCCGTCTTGTTTTCATAATTCTAAATCAACAATCACATGATTGGCAGAGTTAAAGCCGATGTCCCTAAATGAGGAACTCAAGAGTGGAATGCCTGCCTGCGACCTTGGCTAATGCCGGAGTCTTCGCGTGGATCCAGACGTACATACCTCCGTGGTGGCTCTCCTTCCTGACAGTCCAGGAGCTATCTCACTGAAACAGAAGTCACTTATAACAAAGGAACACAGGTTTTAGCTATCATGGTTGATTACGTCAACATTTAGAATACACATCAAGCTTTCAGTAGGTCAAATCTAGAACTTTTCATCATAAAAAGACAATTTATCAGAAAGAACAAAAGCAGTGAAAAACAGGTTTTGGGGAAACATACTGGAAGTTTCTGAAGGTATGTTGAAACATTTTTCGCTTGGTCAATTATCAACAGATGACTGCTTATCTTGAGTAACTTAACCAATGCCAAACTGCACTTGTATAAAAAACATTACTATTCCCTGTTTTTGCGTGTCTAGCTTTAGATGGCCTTGTATTATGCTTTCTAGTTTTGATTTGCATAAACTCAATTCTTTCTTCTCACCCTCAGGCATCCTTCTTTGGGAAACAAACCAGGTGGCCATCCTGGATGAAAAGAAATGTAGAAAGAAAGAAAGAAAAAACACAAAGCTTTGGTAGAAAGGGTTCTTAAAGTTGTAGGGCCTCAGGGATACTTCCCAAGATGGAGATCTGGAAGCTTTTTAAGTGGAAAGGGAGTGTGCAGAGAAAGAGTCACCCTTGTCTCCACCCATCTCCCCTCCTTCCTTAACTCTTACCTCTTCTCAACAAACCTAGAGCACGTTGAATAGGTGGGTGAGAACGTCAAGAAGAGGGAATATTACATACAATATAAAGAGAAAGAAAGGGAATGGCATGCTTGGGGTAACTCATTATCACAGATGACTCATTATAAATTTGAGAATGGGGAGAGACATTGGGAAACTGCTAATCAGGGCCAAATCGTGAAGGATTTCGAATGCCACACTCTAGGATTTTATCTTGTAGCCGATGAGAGGATAGAAGATATTAAGTAAGTTAGTCAAACTATGAGTAATGTTGTATGAATATCTCTCCGGCTGTGGTGGAGAATGACTTGTAGGAAGGCAACACCAAAGACTCAGAAGCCAGTTAGAAGGTCATTACATTTGCACAGGCATAGACGTTACTTCCAGCAAGGGTAGAGATGGCAGTGATGCAGAGGATAGGATGTATTTACAGAATTGTCTGGAGGAGGAAACAACAGAATTTGGTGAGTGAGTGGATAAGCAGTATGGAAAAGAAGAACTTCTTGTTGTTAGTTGCTGTCAAGTAGGCTCCAACAGAACAAAGTGTTGCCTGGTCCTGTGCCATCTTCATGATCATTGATGTGTTTGTGTTCATTGTAAAACTTAGCAGCTGTGTAAACTTGGAGAAAAATCTCCAAAATTCAGTTTCCTCAACTAGAAAATGGCCTGGAATGTCTATCTTTCTGTGTCCTTATAAAAACTAGAGATGATGTGTGTGAAGTTCCTAGCACACTGCCTGGCATGACAGGGATCAATGAATTGTAACTATAAATAAAGATAAAGAAATAAATCAAACGATCAATAAGAATTACTAAAAAGAAGGATATTTGCGTGTGTGTGTGTCACATATTAATGAAAAACAGCACAAATAATCAACACCAAATTATAGGTTTACTTTAACAATTCTGATGTAATTCTTTGACTCTATAAAAAGGATTTCTTTCCAGAAAAGCAACCATGCTTGACAACACTACAGGTGCCAAGACTGAGGTCTAATAGAAAATAGGAATTTGAAATAAAAATATTAAAATGGCATTGTATCTACAGGGTGTCCGTATAGTCTAGAAACAGATGAATATGCACAATGTGGTCAAGGACATATTGAATTCGTGAAAAAAAAAAAGTTATCTATGTTTCTAGACTTTGTGGATGCCCTGGATATGTGTGTGTATACACACACATATTCACACATACATTTAAAAAACACTTTCAATAAAAGTTTCAGAAGGCACTGACTCTCAAAGCAAACAAGATGTGCTGATGTTAAAATGTTGCCCCCATAGACAATCGTCCAAGATCAACTCTTGATTTTTCAGAAAACTCTACTGCAATGATATCAAAGTTGACAAGGGAAGATTCTTCTCCACAATCTTAAATTATTCAGCCTGCACCTCATTTTAAGTGTTTAAATGAGTCCTCCCTACCTTGAAATGTATCGTGCTTTCGACTTGTATTCTCCCTTGTTTCATTTTTGCTAGCCTTGGAAAAATGGTTGCATATAAAGTGAGTTCTGTCTTGCTGGCCTTTTCAAACCTCTCTCTGTGCTTAAGGACCCATTGTACTGAGTCTGGACTTAATCTGCATGTCCTGCGAGGGCAGAGCCTATACTGCTTTCACCTCCCTGCTCTCACCCCCAGATCTGCCCCCAGGTACACAGCAGGGCAGGTGATAGTGATTGCTCCTTTTGGTGAAGGAGACTGAACATTATTACACTGGCATACACAGAGTACACAAATGTAAAACTGCTATACCTCAGATTTCCCAGGGAAAAACCGCTGTTGATTTTCAAGTGAAACCCCCTGGCCCCTCACTGCCCATGGTCTTTATGCTATACCATGAGGGGAGTTGCTGGGTGGTACAAATGGTTAATATGTTCGGCTGCTAACCAAACGGTTGGAGGTTCGACTACACCCAGAGGTGCCTTGGAAGAAAGGCCCAGAGATCTACTTTTGAAAAATCATCCACTGAAAACCTTATGGAGCATAGTTCTACTCTGACACATATGGGGTCGTCATGAGTCAGAATCGACTTGATGGCAACTGCTTATATCGTGAAGAACCTCTATGACAAAATCCCAGTGGATCCATGTCTACGTCCACTTCCGATGCTGAATGAGCAGGGCTTCTTGAATCTATCGTGCTGGGTTTGCAAATCTTGTCTCTTAATATTTCTTCTTTGTGCTCCCCTTTAAAAATGAGTCATCCTTGTAGAAAATATAACCAGCTGTTTGGAGTGTTAAAACATGAGTTATTATAATACAGTGAATCCCAAAATGCAGAGAGGCAAATTATAGGTACCTTGGAGCCCTGGTGGTACAGTGGTTAAGAGCTCAGCTGCTAACCGAAAGGTCGGTGGTTTGAATCCACCAGCCGCTCCTTGGAAATCCTATGGGACAGTTCTACTCTGCCCTATAGGGTCGCTATGAGTTGGAATTTACTCAATGGCAACAGGTTTTTTTTTTTTTTTTTTTTTCTAGTTAGTTTCCTCCCAAGATCTGAATCCTGCAGACTATGCTGTTTTTGTTCCTGTCTCCAGTTTCTCTTCCTAATACTAACTTGGTTATTCCCCAGCCCCAAATGGAATGGTTCCCTTTCTCAGCCCCTGTGAATGATGAAGGAAACCTGTCTGTTGTTCTTATGTCTGTGGACTTGATTTCCCATCCAAACATACTCTTATAAGCCTCTGGACAGCTTTGGCAGTAAGGCGCTCTGGTTTTCCCCAACCAGAAATTTCTTAGCTGTGTCTGTAAGCAGGGTGACCTATTCTTCTGGGACAATCCCACTTTATGTGTGCTGTCCTGATGCAACTATTAATAATGGCCCTTTTCAGTCTCACAATACATTCTGGTTTGGATGATAAATTATATCATCACTTCATTTATAATGCATCCTTCTCATCAATGTTAAAACCTTAGCAGGGAGGTATTCACTGAGGTCCTTCTTCCTGGCAGGATAAACCAAAGGGATTCATTATATCATCTTACATTCCAGCAAGCGTTTTCGTACATAATAAAACAGTTGCTGTGGAGTCTATTCCAAGTCATGGCAACTTCATGTATGTCAAATTAAAATTGTGCTCCATAGGGTTTTCAATGGCTGATTTTTGGAAGCAGATCACCAGATCTCTCTTTCCAGGCACCTTAGGGTGACTGGAACTCCCAACCTTTCAGTTAGCAGCCAAACGTGTTAACCATTTGTACCTTCTAAGGACTCCTTCATACACAACACTTCATGTAAAATTCTTGTAAATCCATGTTTGGGAGTAAATAGCTCCATTTTTCTAATGAAGAAACAGAAACTCAGAGAGGTTAAGTAACTTGCCCGAGGACACCCAGACAGTTAATAGTAGAGATGGTGACCTGGAACTATGCCTTCCTTATTTCAATAACTGTCTTCCTTCCAGATCCCTGTGGTCACCCCTTTACCATCCCAGTCATCATGAGCTTAATGGCAGACTTCTCCTTTCCCTGAGACATCCTATTTTTCCTTCTTGTTACTTTCACTTCTTTTTCCCTCCAACTCCTGGAGACAACCTGTCTTCCATTAAGGTGGCATTCAGTATTCAGTTTTCTTCCGTTAATACCTGTAACATGAGGTGTGCAGGGTACACTGACGCATACAAAGTGAATTCGGTCTGTCTGCAAAGACTTTGAGAATGCGCACAAGGAAATCCTTGTGGGAAACAAGGTTGCCCCACACTCTTCTGCAGCCACTTTGCCCTGTGGACCTAAGAAGGTCTAGAAAGGGAATTCTGAAACTCGGACCCTCAGCAATCTCAACAATACTTTCCAACTGGGATGGACAAAGGCCTGCAACACGTGAGACACCATATTTAATTGTGGGAAAGTAACTTAAATTATTTTTCTCTAACTTCCTCATCTGTCAACCAGGTGTGAAGATTTCATTAGCTCATAGCGCTGCAACCTGAACAATCTAACCAGAACAGTGTCTGGTGCCTAGTAAGGGCTCCTGTAATGCTAATTACTTCTCCTTCCTCCCCTCTAAATGGTTGCTACTGTATTTCCATCTGCCCTGAGAGGTTTTAAAAGAGCCCTGGTGGTGCAGTGATTGAGAACTCCGCTGCTAACCGAAAGGTCAGCAGTTCGAACCCACTAGGTGCTCCATGGGAGAGAATGTGGCAGTCTGCTTCTGTAAGGGTTTACAGCCTTGGAAACCTTATAGGGCAGTTATACTCTGTCCTACTGAGTCGCTATGAGTCAAAACAAACTTAACGGCAATGGTTTTTTTTTTTTTTTTTTTTGGAGAGGCTTAAGTGAAATAAATATGAGATGTGGAATTTGCAAACAAAATTAGGATAAAAACAATATTTTTTTCAGTCAAAGAAAATAGCCCTTGGCCTCATACAGCAAATATGTGCTCCAAAGCCCTTATTTGACCCCTGCACGTCCTGGGAAAAGTAGGTCTACTCAGGTATGGAGGTAACTTTCCTGCAGAATATGGCAGGGGGGCTTCCCTAGGGGCTGCTTCACATCAGGGAGTGCCTACAGGACCTAAAAACCCATCGCCATCGAGTCGATCCAACTCATAGCGACCTTATGGGACAGACTAGAACTGCCCCATAAGGTTTCCAAGGCTGTAAATCCTTACAGAAGCGAACTGCCACATTTCCTCCCACGGAGCAGCTAGTAGGTTCGAACTGCTGACCTTTTAGTTAGCAGCCATAGCTCTTCGCCACTGAGACAACGGGGCTCCTAGTGGAGTGCTGAAGAATCTATTCACATTTATATTTTTTTTATAATAGCAGCTAATGACCATGGGCTAGCTTATGGTCAGTCAGATGTAGTCTGACAACATTGACACCGTAGTTTTGCCCAGAATAAAACACATTTCCTGCTGGGTCTGTGGAAGTAATAGAAAGTTAGCCCAGAATGTGCCAGCTTGCCTAATGCAAGGGCCTGTGAGAAGCTGCTGTTCCTCAAGGTTGCACAGAAACTTGGGAAAAGTTGTGCATTGCAGTTGAATCCCTCCCTTCAAGGGCCAGGAGTGGGCAGCGCAGGCGATGGAGCTGACACAAAGAACAGACATCTCCTGGATGTGTCTGACGTAGGCGGGGCAGCGCCAGTCAAACTAGAAGGAGAAAGAGTGGAGCCTTCAGCACCTTCTCCAGTCTTCTCAGCTCTGTCAGTCTGGTGGCCTTACAGGAGCTTAAAGGCTCCCAGAAGCTTCAAACAGTGGCTACTCCTCAGAAAAGTTTATTTGTCAGAATCCTCTGAGCAGACACTGTCCCTATTAAGAGAAAGCTCTTTGATGAGGGTCCATGGTAGAAGGTAGGATCCAAGGCCTGGACGTGTGTCTGTTGGGAATAGTAACACTTTTGTGATGACTAAACCAGACAGTACATGTCAGGTGCTCTGAACAGTGCCAGCACCACAGTAAGTACCGTGTGTCTGCTGGTTGTCACTGCTGTTAATGTTATTGTTATGATCAGCCCCCTTAGCCACTGACAGGTATGCCTAGTTTTCTAGGTCTCTTTTTCTAATTTCTCTACTACTGCTATGGAAATGTCTTTCCCTTTTCTGCTTTCAATTTTTTTAAGTTAATTTAAATCATACAAAGTTCTTAAACAATCTCCTTTAACTTTTTTTAAATTGGTAAGACAGAAATTCTTACTACCCCCAGTCTTATATCTCACCCATGATCAAGAAGCAACAATTACTGTCAATTCGTGTATATCTTTCCAAAAATATATTCATAGGAATATGTCTATACTCCTATGAGTAGAAAAAAAAATATATATGTAAGAGCCCTGTGGTGTAGAGGTTAAGAGCTCAGCTTTTAATCAAAAGGTCAGCAGTTTGAATCCACCAGC
>NW_004444050.1:3648525-3667420 GCF_000243295.1 Trichechus manatus latirostris | reverse complement strand
AGAAAGGAAAAAATGGTCAGAGGGTATAACAGGCAATTCACAGAAGAGGAAATAAAAATGGCCAATAAACACAGAAAACGGTTCACCCTTACTAACAAACAGAGAGATACAGTCAAAAAGTAAGGGAATATCTTTCATACACTAATTTAACAGAAATGAAAACATCTGATGATATCAAGGTGGGCAAGGTATGAGGAAGCAGTTTTTCTCATACACTACTGTAGGAGCCCAATTTGATAGTCCACTCCCTTTGAGAACATGATACTCAGTGGCCCAGCCAGCCCACTCCCACCATCACCATCTTCCTTGGCTGAAGATTCATAGTTCCTTTAAATGTGTTCTTCCTCTATGCCCAGGGCCTTTGCACTGCCAGGAGGGAGGTCAGAATGGGGGCCTGGATCAGCCGGGAGGTAAATACCAGATCACTAAGCACCACTCTGCTTCCCTCCAACCCTCAGGCCCTGTTGCTGGCTATGGTTAATGAGTCATGCCTCATTCCTTCTCCCCCCAGGGTAGGATTTTTTTCTAGATTCCATCAAGATCCCTTCTGTCACCCTATCTACAACTCCTTTTTCACATGTTTGAGGCAATGAGGCATGAGCTCTGTGGTGCAATGATTCACTTCTATATGGCCTTTCAAGCCATGGTCTTGTAACTGCCACAAAATGATCGGCTGGGCCACAGTCTTGCAAGGGATTGGTCCATTTGCTATGCAAATAAAACAAAACAAAAAACAAACCCATTGCTGTTGAGTCAATTTTGACTCATAGCAACCCTATAGGACAGAGTAGAACTGCCCTTAGGGTTTCCAAAGAGTGGATGGTGGATTCGAACTGCCAACCTTTCGGTTAGCAGCTTAATGCTTAACCGCTACTCCACTATGCAAATAAACTAAAAACCAAACCCATTGTTGTTGAGTCGATTCTGACTCATAGAGACCTTATAGGACAGAGTAGAACTGCCCCATATGGTTTCCAGGGAGTGCCTGGTGGATTTGAACTGCTAACCTTTTGGTTAGCAGCCATAGCTGTTAACCACTATGTCACTAGGGTTTCCACTATGCAACTAGTAACTTGAAAACCCACACAGTAAGATTCAGCCCCTTGTTGTCCAGCTAAGCGATTGGTCCGTTTTGCTATTCTGCTAGGCTTATACATACAGGCCAATCCCACAGAGGCTCAGGGGGACCTGACTACCATCAAGAAGATTCTGGAGCAGAGCTTGTCTTTTGAACCTGGGGTCCTGCACTGAGAACCTCCTAGATTCAGAAGGGAGACTGTCACACTGAAGAAGGGAGAAGGATGGTGAGTTTGCTGGCCCATGGAGAGAAGCGGCTACAGTGGGCTTGCCAGCCCACAGAGAGAGGGTTGAGCATCTTCAGACAGGAGGCTTGCCAGTGGAGTTGCAACAGTTGCCGGAGCAGGGCAGAAGCCTGAGTTTGCCCCCTGCAGGGGTTGCACGCTGCCACCTTTGGAAGCATTGCAGAGCCACGTGGACCCTTGGGCAGAACAGGCCCAGTAGCATGGTGGTAGCCAGAGGAAATGGTGACATGAAGACAGACTCTGATCTGAGTCATGGGGTGCCTGCCCAGCGACAAAAGAGTGGATATGGGTAATTTGGGGGAAGGTAAACAGTTTCCCCTTTGAGAATCTTTTGTTATTGTTTACTGTTTGCTTTCTATAAATAAAAATAATGGCTTTCACTTTGCCAACACTATGTAAGTGCCTTGTGCATCCGGCTCCATCACAGATGAACATAGCACCCATGGAATGGTTGATGCCAGTGAGCGTACATGCCTCATTCCAAGCAGTCTAATGGCTGCCTGTAAGACTGAGGCACAGCCTGACTGTATGTGCAATGCAGACAGACAGACAGGCATACAAGCTCTTAAACAGACTGCCTGAGTTCAAGTCCCAGATTTCCCAGCACATGACTTTGGGTGCTTTATAGAACCTGCCTAGGTTTCCTCACCCATGCCTTACCTAACGAGGGGATATTAAGAGTAGCTACCTCCTCATGGGGTGATGGTCATGGTTAAAGGATGAAATACGTCATTAAAGCAGAAGGGGGCCTGGTATAAGTAAAAGCTCAGCAGCGTTGGCTGCATTATTAACTGTTTGAAGCCTAATTCACTCCCCTACACAAATAAAAAGCAAGATGCAGTGGAATCTGAAGATGGGAATAGGGATGAGAACAGAGGTGTTACCAGATGTATTCCCATTCAGAGCAGACCTAGTTTCCCTTGCTGCTTTCGCCCTTGAAGCTGCAGTTCTTAGGAACACTAAAAGTTCCCGAATTGGCCCAAAAAATAAAAAATAGGACTTGTGATTCATATATTAAACCAGTGGCCACCAAGTTGACTTCTACTCGTGGTGACCTCACGTGTGTCAAAGTAGAACTGTGCTCCATAGAGTTTTCAATCGATGTTTTTTTCTGGCAGTAGATCACCAGGCCTTTCTTCTGAGGTGCCTCTGGGTGGACTCGAATGTTCAGCCTTTTGGTTAGAAGCCAAGCCCATTAACAGTTTGTACCACCCAGATACAAAGGTATTTACTGAATACGTGATGAGTGAATACTTGAGGGATGTGAGGAGAGGAAGATGTGGGGTACAAAGCTGCTATTAAGAGAGAAAAAAGAAAGATCTGGTATAAGGCAAGTGGACACAGAGGAGAAGGAGGAGGAGGAGGAGAAAAAGGCATAAGCATAAAGGAAATGAGAGTTAACAAAGCAATGCTTACGAGTTCAGTGATTGACATTAAGGAAGGAGAAGACAAATATTTGCTGAGCGCTTGCTGCACGCCAGGCACATCCTTTGCAAGTTAGCAGATGTAACGTTTAACGCTCACAACAATTCTGAGGTCATTATTACCAAACCCATTGTTTTTGCTTATTTGTTTTTGTGTTTGGTGAAGGAATAGTTTCATGGAAGATTCACATATCCCTGACAGATCCCATACTTCTTGTACGTTCTGCTGTACCTATTACCTGAATGTCTCCTGTTGAAATCCTGTTTGTGGATTCTGGGTCAGGGGCTGTAGGTTGCATGTGAGACATAAGGAAATAAATGAAGAGTTAAACTCTGGCAACACTTGTGTGCCCCAATGATTAGCATATAGGTGAGTTGGGTTACTCAGAGGGCAGAAACTTTTGCAATTATTGATGAAGGGGGAAAACGGTCAAAGGGTTGAAAGAGAGCCAACCCAGTTGATTCCAACTCAGGGGGACACCACACGTGCAGAGTAGAACTGTGCTCCATAGGGTTTGCCAGGTCTTTCTTCTGAGGCACCTCTGGGTGTGTTCAAATCAATCATTCAGTTAGTAGTCAAGCACTTAAACTTTTGTGCCACCCAGGGACTCCTGAAAAAGAAAAGCAATGGGAGAAAGGGGAATTTAGGAATGGTTTATGATGTAAACTTCTACCGAAAGAGAGAAAACGCAAAATGCCCTAAGCCCAGTCAAAACCGAAAGCTGAACGGAACAGAAGGAACTGAACAGAAGAGATCCAAGAAAGTGAAGGGTGTCATGGGAGAGACAGTGATCAAGTGTGTCAGAGGAAAATGACAAGGAAAAGCAACCACGAGGTTTGACTGGGGTGCATCTCTGAAATACCACCTGCTAATGGGACCATGAGTAGCTCAGAAGTAGATTTCTCACCTCCCGCACAGGAGACCCAGGTTCTATTCCTGGCCAGTGCACCTCATGCACGGCCAACACCAGGCTGTCTGGTGGAGGCTCGCATGTTGCAATGAGGCTGAGAAGGTTTCAGTGCAGCTTTCAGATTAAGACGGACGAGGAAGAAAGGACTGTAGATCTACTTCCAAAAACCAGCTGATGAAATGTGGATTGAACCTATGAATCACAATGGTTGAATTCACAATCTATCATGAGGATGGTGCAGAACAGGGCAGCATTTCATTCCCTTGTGCGTGGGGTCATCATGATTCAGGGGCCGACCTCATGGCATCTAACAACAACCACCACCACCTTACCCTTCATGAATATCACTCAGACTTCAGCCTCATTTACTAAAAGCATAGTGGCAGAAGATTTTATAGGCACAATTGCATTGACAGAGGGTGTTATATCAGCAGATTTATTTTGCACGATTTTCCAAAACCAGCAGTACAGTACAGTGCTGTGACGTGGAGTTTACCAGAAGACCTTGTTTTGCAGTAGGAGAGTGTTCCCAGGTCCTGTAGTCTTAAATCAACTGAATCTTTAACTAGAGTTACCTGGAGACTAAATCATGGCTGTCTTCAGTGGAAAAGCAGCTGACCACGTGGAAAGGGACTCTGTTTCGTCACCCAGCAATTGCATCTTCTCCATTTTTGATACTAAAAAGAGAAAATCATTAATGTCCACTTCCATTGTGAAATATTCCTAACTTCTAAATTGGTTCTCTTTGCTCTTTCTGTTAAAAACTCCACGCAGTCAGCTACCTTCCAATGTCCACATTGCTGAGAGTTATCGGGAGGGCAAAAGTTCTCAGGACAAAGTTTCAGGCTTTATGTAAACACAACCTCATTTCTATTATTTTCCATTTACCCATGAGCAATTAAGCTGGAAACACAAGTGCAAATTATATTTGTGATGACTTTGCATGTCCTCCACCATAAGCCTCATTCTCTTTCAGTCACTAGAACCCTTACTGCCACGTCCAGTTATCTTTGCGGCACTCCTTCACTCCTGCATGACTAATTCATTTATTGTCTTGATAAAATGCAAAATTTGCTAACGTAAGGTTGTATCTCAGACCTGAATAACCTTCCTTGTCTATAGAAAATCTCTAAATGACACTTGCTAGCAAAGAGGCCTGCCTCACTGACACCTCTGGGTTGAGGAATACCTGCTACTCTCCATGCCAGATCCTCTTCAGGGGTTACTGCTGCATGTGTGGGTAAGAAAGAACTTAAGGGAGGAGCAAAGATTTCTTTCCTACCTTTAGACCAAAGACGTCCTGCTCAGAACTACGACCTTGTGCTACCTGAGATTTGGAGGGAAAGTAAGGAGTGTCGTGAGGATGCAAGAGGAGAATGGAATAAAGGGAAGAATAAAGAAGGAAGACTCCAGATAGATTAGTTTTTATCGTCAGTCCCAGAGGATGTCTACAACTCATCTTGCAATAACTTGGAAACAACTGGAATTGAACTGCCATCAGAGAACTAAACAACGAAAAGAGCATAGAATGGTTCAGAGATTATATGAATATCTTACAGAAAGATGTTGGCTCCTCACCACCCTCATGCAATAAGCAGAACTCAACTTTTTACCTGAACATAAGTAAAGAGGAAGTAAGTCGATCAGAGGGGATGGTGAGAGGTTGGCCATCAAAGAATGAGTTACTGGAAACCTAGTAGTGTCCATTGGAGGACTGAGTGGGGAGATGGAATGATAGCCAAAGGATTTCAAAGATTCTAGTCCTATTGGTAAGGCTGCACTTAATGTGGGCCTAGACGCAGGGTATTGTAACCAATGGAATTTGAGAGTTTCTGTGCCTTTGGCAAGCCCAGCTCTGTGGTGCAGTGGATTAGCCTGATCCTTTCACACATTCCATTCAAACGTGTTCACCCAAAATATCCTCTGACTGTGCTTTTCTTCCCTGTGAAACTCAGCTACAGGGTGATTGTGCACTGACCCTATGTATGAACTTTGAACATAGACATGCTCACAGAGTTATTTGCATTATAAAACAATACACGGTCATTCTGTCTGTGTATTTATGGTTATACATTTAGGGTTATGTTATTACAGTTGAGGTAAATAATACATGCGTGGAGTCATGCAGGTTACAAGAATGCTTCTTTCTGTGAAAAATACTTCACATGTCAATTGATATGTTGGCGTTCTAGTGTATATGTCAGTTTTGTCAGCTTGTTTAATGTGACTCTGCTCCTGAGAAGTGTAAGGTAACTGAGGGTGTTTATAAAATCAGATGTCTCTGCTTATGTGGTTTGGGCCTGCCCCAGGGACTCTGGGAAATTCCCCGAGATAGCAAGTGCTTCCCTGCTAGATTTCTTAGAGACAGCCTGCTGGCCTCTCAAGAGGAAACTAACATTATATACCATATCAAGGCATTCACATGTGACTTTGGTTATTGGATTCTACCTCGCTGAAAGCAGAGAGCTAAATTTTGCCCACAGAACTGCTAAAGCATTGTTTCTTCATACTCAGATAAGGGACTGGGGCCGTAAGTGTGTGGGGCACCATACGACTGTGGTCCCGGGGCTCAGTAGAACATCATCCTTCTTCTCTAACATTATGACTAATTATATATTTTGATAGCATATAGCTAAAAAGCATTTTCCACATACCAAACACAGTGCAAAGATCTTTATGTACATCATTTCAAATATTCCTTATAACAATCATGAGAGATAGTCATGTCATTACCCCTTTTTACAAAAGAGAAAACCAGGGTCCAGAAAAGTTAAGAACTTGCCCAAAGTCACACAGCGACAGAGCCAGGAACTGAACACACCAGCTGCCTTTCTCCAGAACCCATGTGCTTAATAGCTCCCTGTTACAATGATTCTTTTTGTTTTCTTTCTTTGGTCACAGAGTGGTATTGTTGAAGTGGTGTTGTTGACCAGATAGCTTGTGGTCAACCTACGTGGCTAAACCACTCCATACCAGAGGAATGCTCTACTCTGTGATCACCAAGTGCAGCTCCACTTGACTTCCACCATGCTGTAAGTAGGTGTCTGCCACAGCTCTTTATGGCTGGGTGAGTGGGCATCAAGGAGCCACCTGTCAAATGAAATGTCACCTTCCTGTCTGATGTGCACTTATGTGGAAGGGAAATGCAAAGGGCAATATCACATCATATGAAGCCCGTGGGTCTGTTTTATCTATCTCAACTTTAGCTCGAAATTCATTTACCATCAGGAATTTTCTACCTCAACTTTGAACATGACTATTCTCCAGTGCAGTTTCTGATTTTGCTGTTCTTTCTCTTGTCACTAAAATTATTTATTTGCATTTAAAATTCTCCCAAATTTCACTGCCATTATATACAATCTCCTCTCATCTTCATATGTCTCAAAATTCTGCCCCATTCTTTTTTCAGATCCGTATATTGGCCTGGCCCTCTAAGTTTCTAGTACAATTCCAGGGCTCGATGTGTTTTATATACCCCCAAGTGTACAATGGGCAAGTTTCCAAACATGTCGATGCTATGATGAAACTCCAAGGCAAACATCTCTGGGTGTGGATAACTAAGGCCAGACAGCCTGCCCCTTCTCAGAGATAGGAGTCTTAACATGTGAAAAGGACTTGAAAGGTGGGGCTGTTTTCTAGGTATGGAAACAGACCCACAGAAGTTTTTCTTTTTTTAAAAATTTTATTGTGTTTTAGGTGAAAGTTTGCAGTGCAAATTAGTTTCTTATTCAAAAATTTATACACAAATGGTTTTGTGACAGTGGTTGTAATCCCTGTAATGTGTCAGCACTCTCTCCCTTTCCCTTTACACGCTGGGCTCCCTGTGTCCATTTGTCCAGGTTTCCTGTCCCTTTTCATCTTCTCATCTTTGCTTTTGGGCAGGTATTGCTTATTTGGTCTTGTACACTTGATTGACCTAAGAAGCACATTACTCAAGTGTGCTATTGTTTGTTTTATAGGCCTGTCTCGTCTTTGGCTGAAAGGTGGACTTCCTGAGTGGCTTCAGTTCTGAGTTAGCGGGTGTCCCGGGGCCATAGTCTAGGGGTTCCTCCAGTGTCTGTCATGCCAGTAAATCTGGTCTTTTTTTTGTGAATTTCAATTTTGTTCTACATTTTTCTCCTGCTCTGTCTGGAACCCTCTACTGTGATCCTTATCAGAGCATCTGTGGTTGTAGCTGGGTACCACCTAGTTTTTCTGGGCTCAGGCTGGTGGAGGCTGCGGTTCATGTGGTCCATTAGACCTTTGGACTAATATTGTGTCTTTGGTTCACAGAAATTATTTGATTTTCCCCTATCATTAGCTATTCACAGCTGAGTACTCAGAAAGGGTTTAATTCATATTTTTTGAATGAATAAATGAATGAAAGAACATATGATGAACAAATAACTGACTACTGTCTAGATCTTCTGTATTCTAAAATATAAACCAGATATTTCTCCCTGTTTATCACCCTCCAACGGCTTCCCATTATTCTTGGTATAAAACTTTACCATGACTTATAACGACCTCTGTGATCCCAGCCTGCCCTTCAGAAAGAATCTTCTGTCCATCACTTCTTCAATCACTCACTTCAACTTTCCTGACCTTCTTGTTGCTCCTCGAATATGCCAAATGTGTTCCCATTTCAAAGTCTTTGAAGATGTTAGTCCTTCTGCCTAGAATTATTTTCCCTGAGACCTTCATGAGGCTCACTCCTTTATCTCGTCAGGTCTCTGTTCCGTGTCACTCCTTCAAACAGGCATTATTTAGGTTCTGTCACCCCACTGGAAGAGAAGCTTAATGCTATAGCCTATTGGTAGCCAAATCTCCAGCACCTAACAGTCCTTGGAACATATTAAATGCTCAGTTAATTTTTGTTGAATAATTTAATGAAATCACATTGCCTCCAAGATAAAATAATCTTAGGAGACAATGGATATATCAATTTATAAATAAATATAAAGCATTATTGCAAAAGAAAGTGCATTCATCAGATATCAAATATAAATGTGGGCATTTATAACTATCATCATTTGATGAAAGATTTCTTCAACGTGAAGCTATCAAAGATTTAAAGATTGGGGAATGCATATTTTTCTACACTGGTGCAGTACAGATGGTTTCTCTTTATATATGGCCTTTCTAGCCCTGGGCTTTTAGTTATGCCAAGATGATTTGCTAGGCTACAATCTTGCAAAGGGATTGGACAGTTTACTATGCAAATAAGGTGCATAAAACCCTTATGGGTATTGGTCAATTTCTATGCAAACTAGGTGACCGTGGCCTACCAAGAAGATCAGTTAATTTGTGGTCTTGGTGGGAGGAGTAGGCCTATAAAAGGGCTAATTCCACAGAGATTGAGGAGGACCTCACTATCATCAAGAAGTAGAGGCAGGAGTGGAGTATATCCTTTAGACCTGAGGTCCCTGCGCTGAGAAACTCCTAGACCCAGAAGACAGAGATAGCTATAACACTGGAGATTGTGCAAAATGGTGCAAAACAGCAGGAGTGGCAAGAACAAGGAGACTGGTGTGAGATGGCTGTAGTGGGCTTGCTGACCCACAGAGCTAGAGACAGCTGAGCACCTTCAGGCAGGAGGCTTGCCGACAGAGTAGGGTGCCTGCAGGCACTTGTTGGTGGAGCCAAAAGAGTTATAACACTTGTCTGAGCAGGGCACATGACAGGCTGAGAGGGCATAGCAGAGGCCCAAGTGGGGCCCAGCCGTGGGCACAGCTGAGAAAAGGGCCACAAGCAAGCATGGCAGAGAAGGAACTGAGAGCTGTCCAAGTTGGATGCTATCCTAATTGATGAAGTTGATCCTGATCCCTAGTTGTAGCCTGTTACTTCCCTCATAAACTACATAAACGTGAGTATGGTCTGTGAGCTCTCTTTGGCCAGTGCAATGAATTAGCAAACTCAGAGCGGAAGCAGAGAGTGCCATGGGGAGGATGGCTGGTGTTAGAATTTATAAAAATATCGGAGAGTGGAGGTATGTCTATCCTCTACCACATAGAAACCAGCTTTGTGCTGATGTTGATTCTCCTCCCTCCCCCTGAAGTTAGATGGTTTAAGACGCTACTAGCTTCCAACTGGCATGCAGGTTATGTGTGTATAAAAGTGTGCATTGTAGAGAGTGAAGACCAGCAAATTTCACACCTATCTGCCTTTATCCTTGGCTCTACTGCAACCACCAAACCCTGTCTTTTCATTGGCTGTAGAGAAAAACCAGTCCATTTTCTCTAAGTGAGCACATGTGGTACAATGAATTACTTAATATAGCCCTTTTAGCTATGGTCTTTGTGACTCATACACAAGGATTGAATGGGACTATGTAAATAAGGTATATGGAACATGTGATGGTTGGAGTTGTGTGTCAACTTGGCTAGGCCATGATTCCCAGTATTTTATGGTTGTCCTCCATTTTGTGATCTGATATAATTATCCTAATTTTCCTCCGTTTTATGTGTTGTAAATCCTAACCTCTATATGTTAATAAGGCAAGATTAGTTTGGGGTGCTTCTTGAGTCACAGCCTTGCAGGAGGGCTCAAGTCCCATCCTTACTGAAGTTACATCCTTTCCCGGGGTGTGGCCTGCATGCAAGGTATATATGTGGGTGCCTCTGGCAAGGCTCTCTCTCTCTATCTGGATCCCGTATCTGCCTCGTCAATGTCTGACCTCTAGTTCTTGGGACTTGAGCCAGCAGACTTTCATCTGACTTGTGGATTCTGGGATTCACCAGCTTCTGCATCCCTGTGGACCAGCGGCCTATCATTTGACCTCATTCACCAGCTTCCACAGCCTTGTGAGCCAGCAGCCCATGGTCTGATCTGCCAGTTTGGGTTTGTCAGCCCCTGAAGCCATGTGGGTTGGAAGAAGCCTATGCCTGACCCCCGGATTTGAGACTTGCCAGCTTCCACAACCACATGAGCCATTTTCTTGATATGATTTATGAGTTCTGTGAGACATTGCAGCGATTATGGGACCCAAAGATGAAGGGAGAATACTGAGGGGAGAAGGAGTAGTTGATGTTAGAGATGATGGAGTGGTACAGAAATTTGGAAAAGTTAGACATTTGGGTCATATTTAACCTCTGCCTCATAGGAACCAGCTTTGTGCTGATCCTTATAAAAGAAATCATTCATTTACTGTACATCTCCCATCTAGATAGCCTTGGCCCCTGAACATTTGGGAGCATCTGCTTAGGATAGATTCACTTTAATTTTATTCAGGCATCACTCCAGAGCCCCTACACACTCTGCTAGTCACTCCCAGGCTCTGTGATGAGGAAGACAAGCCTCTGCCCTCAGGAAGGGCTCACACACAGAAAGAACAGGGCTAGAAAGAATGTCAAAAGGGAGCAACAAGCACCCAGCCCGTGAAGTTTGCTTCTGTTGTCTCAAGACTCATTTTCTGTTTCATCACGTTGCACTGAGCTAGAAATCCTGTGCTCACAAGGCAATACTCCTCAGAAAAGAGCCCAGCAGAGAACATGGTCACGACATTCACCTGGAGACAAGTCATTTTGACCTTTGTTCTTTTTAAAGCTGCTCTTCTCCCACTGCTCTCTGGAGGCCAGGCAGGGCACCTGGTCTCTCAGAAACTGCATACTATTATGGCCCTTCTGGCCAGGCCGGAGTTACCTTGGCTGTGGGGACTCCCCCAGCCTGCTCAGCAGCTGTGGGGCTGAGCATCTGTACAGCCCTGCCTTGTCCTGAGGGCCATTGCAGCTGGGATTTGTTCCTCCTTGGCCTGAGGCCAGGACCTACCCTGAAATCATGCAATGGCTTCGTCCCAAAGTGGTGGGCACCAGGAAAAAGCCTGGAATGGAGATGCTCTGATCCCAGATTTGTTTTTCTTCTTCATGTGGCTTTTCAGAAAAGAAAAACCTTAAGGTCACTTAGGCTTTTGTGTTTTTTTTTTTTTTAAAAAAAGTCATTCCTTGGGTTTCAAAGTATCAAGAGGTGGAGGAAGAGGGTAGATTTCTAGCGTGAAGGAAAGAAAGATGTCTCCTCAAATGCTTTTCACCCCCTTTCTTGGATGTGGGTCAGCGTGGCATCAGTTCAGACGAGGGAGAAGTTCTTGATATGTTAGGGGCAGGGCCTAGGGCAGGTAAGCTGATGTCAGCCACATTTGGGCTCCCACCTGGCTCTGTTCTTTCTAGCTGCCTGACCTTGGGGACACCAATTAACCCAAGCCTCACTTTCCTTGTGATAGAAGATGGAAAGGATAGTGCCAGTCTCACGGTGGAGGAGACGAAGTGATGCTTGTAACCTGCCCAGTGCAGTGGTGGGCACATGGTCTGCACACTGTGACTATTAAGTATTAGCATATGTGGCTGTTGCTATTGCTGCTGTTTCCAGAAACAAAATGCATAAGATTTAGTAGTTGCGCAGCACCATTTATTTATCAGTCTCATCACAAAATGAAAGCCTGGGTTATGCCTTTTTTTAAAGAAAAATTAGTATGTTGAAAAGAGATCAGCTTGTCAATTCACCTATTCCGATCCAAAAATAGACGTTCTTCCAGAGATTAAAGCAGAAATTTTGCTTCTCTAAGCTCCTCCTGTACTAGTATTTGGAGTCTGTGAGTGACACAAACAGTTAAGTGCTCCACTACTAACCAAAAGTTTGGCAGTTTAAACCCACCCAGAGGCACCTCAGAAGAAAGGCTTGGAAATCTGCTTTTGACAGGTCACAGCCTTGAAAAACCCTATGGAGCACAGTTCAGTTCTGCAACATGTGGGTCCACTGTGAGTCAAGCTCAACGGCAACTGGCTTGGATTTGGTTTGGTACTAATACTTGACTATCAAATGGAATGGGCAATGGGAGGTTACACAACAACAACAACGCTGGAGTATGTGGATTCTAGCCTGCCCTACACTGGGCAAAGGTATTGTGCTTTGAGATTCTCATGCTCATTTACTTGTGACAAAAAATAAAATAAAATAAAGGAAAAGAAATGAAAAAGAAAGAAAGGAAGAAAGAATCTTAAGTAAGCAATGCTACACAGCAACCAGTACTTAACTGGAATTCAGAGTTTTCTTCCTATCTTTCTTGTTTCAGAATATGAAATACAGGAAAGGACAAAAAATAATACAAGAACTACCATACTCATATTTCCACATCCTGAACACAACTGCTAACATTTTGTTTTATTTGCTTCTAACAACATACTATTAATAATAATATTTTTTGAGTGCTTACCATGTACTGGAGTCCTGACAGCACAGTGGCTGCTAACCAAAAGGTCGGCAGTTCGAATCCACCAGCTGCTCCTTGGAAACCTGTAGGTAGTTCTGCTCTGTCCTGTAGGGTCACTATGAGTTGGAATTGACTTAATGGCAACGGTTTTTGTTTTTTTTCCATATACTAGCCCCCTTTCACCACTATAACTGCTCTGCATCACTCCAGAGAGGAAACCCAACCTAAGTTTTAGATGCGGATTTTGTGTTGTTTTATACTTACACATGTCTGCAAACGTATACATGTATAAACATACATATCCATAAACAATTTATAGTGGCTTTTTTTTTTTTGGTATGTACTTAAAAAAATTCATGAATAGTATTATGCTGCCTGTATAATTGAGCAGCTTCCTTTTTTCACTTTCCATAATGGGTCAGTCTAGCTTTATTGATATAAATAGCTCCAATTATTTTCTTTTGTTGATGTTAGTTGCTGTCAAGTCACCTTTGACTCAGAGTGACCTTATGTATAACAGAAGAGACTGTTACTTGGTCCTGTGCCATCTTCATGATCCTTGGTATGTTTGAGTCTATTGTTTCAGCTTTGTGTCAACTCATCTCATTGAGAGTTCCCTCGTTTTTGCTCACCTTCTGCTACACCAACCATGATGTCCTTTTCTAATGTTTGGTCTCTCCTGATGACATGTCCAAAATATGGAAGACAGTCTCACCATCCTTGCTTCTAAGGAACATTCTGGTTGTATTTCTTCTAAGACTGATTTGTTTGTTCTTTAGGCAGTCCACAGTATATTCAATATTCTTCACCAACACCACTGTTTGAACACATCAATTCTTCAGCTTTCTTCACTATCCAACTTTTGCATGCATATGGGCAATTGAAAATTTCTTTGAACTGTTCTATATTATTCCACACAACCCCACATTAATATACTAAATTTTATTTATCTATTTCCATATGTGCTGCAGCAGTTAAGAGTTTAGCTGCTAACCAAAAGGTCGGCAGTTCAAATCCACCAGCCGCTCCTTGGAAAATCTATGGGGCAGCTCTACTCTGTCCTATAGGGTTGCTATGAGTCAGAATCAACTCGACAGCAATGGGTTTTCATAGGTTTTTTCCAATATAGAAGAACATTATAAAAAGCTATGATTCAGTGAAAAAATATTTTACATATCTCCTTGTGGTTATATTTGAGAGTTTCTTCGGATTATGTACTTAGGTCATTTGTTTAGATGACCGCACAATTTTTCCCAAAGCGCCTATTCCAATTTAAACATCCAGAAGAAATAAATGAGAGTATACATTGCAGATGGAAGTGCAAAAGATAATAACCACTATGGAAGGAAAATTGTCAATAGGTACCAAAATTACAACTGCACTTATTCTTTGACTCAGTGACCCTACTTCTGAGAATTTGTCCTAAAGGTATCCCTGCACACATTTCCATTATGTCTGAGCTAGAATATTCACTACAGCATTGTATATGACATCAAAAGGCTAGAAACTAACCAACTATCTATCAGTAGAAAATTGGTTAAGTTAATTTTGGGATATTTATAAAGTTGAACACCATAAACCCATTGCTATCGAGTCGATTTTGACTCATAGCAACCCTATAGGACAGAGTACAACTGCCCCATAGGGTTTCCAAGGAGTGGCTAGTGGATTCAAACTGCTGACCTTTTGGTTAGCAGCTGAGCTCTCAACCACTGCACCCCCAGGGCTGCCATACAGCTATAAAAAATGTGAGTGTTCTTTATGTTTTAACATAGAAAAAGCTCCAGGTTACACTGTTAGATTAAAAAAAAGGAAAGTGCAGAAATATTGTATGTTATTTTATGTGTAAGAAAAGGGGAAAATAAGAACATGTAATAATATTTGGGATTTCTGCATAAATAATTTTTTTAATACATAAACTAATAAAAGCGATTACCTATAATTGAGAGGTGTGGAATGAAGTAGACTGGGACAAGGTTAGAGCAAGAATTCTCAATTATATCTTATATTGTTTTGGTTTTTAAACTACTTGAAAGTATTAGTCATAAAAAAAAAGCCTGCATGAGTGTATACTTTTCCACATTCTCACCAAAATTCATACTCATATTGTGAAGTTTCTAAACTTTTGCTCTTATATTTGAGACTCTATTGTAAAATACAAATAAATTCATGCTTTTTATTTCTTAGAGGATAGTACTTTTTATGTTTATCTGCCTTAATTATCCTTTATTGTTACTTTATAGTAAGTATTGTGATGGAGATGAATATGATAAGATAATAATGAGTTTATACTTTTACAGCACTCACTTTGTGCCTAGTACTGTTCTAAACAGTTTACATTTGTTAGCTGAAGTAATCCTCACAAAATCTTGGAGATAGGTATTATCGCCATTTCACAGATGAGAAAACTAAGGCACATAAATGCTAACTGACCTGCCCAAAGTAATTCTTTTGGCCCTAATTTCTATTTGGTCTTATAAGTTTTATTAATATTGTTACAGCAGTTTTTTTGAGGATAGGTATTTATCTTATATATATTTTTCTTTGTATTTATGTTCAACCTTTTTATATTATTCTGTTGTAAGTGTACATCTTGTGAATACTGTTAAGTAGATTTTATTGTTTAATTCTAACTTGAAGTCTCTCTTTTCTAGAGAGTAACCAACTTAACAATTTATTGTGCTTGCTGATATATTACTAATTGTTCAATCATACTTTAGGTTTCCTATGTTTGATTTTCCCAGAAGAAAGCACTTGCTTTATTTTTTCTGTTTTTCTGAATTCTGTTGAACTGATTAAGTTTTTATTTACTTTTGTTGTCCCCACTCCTCTTTCTCCAGCTTGGAAGTTATGCTTTTGTTTACCATTTATCTACTTCCTTCAAAGTTCATTTTTAATTGTGAGTAGTAGACTTATTTACATCTAAAAATATTTTTACCATTTCATGAATGACGGTTTATCTGCATATTACATAATTTTAGGTTTATAACTGTATTTTCCCTTAACACTTTGAAACCAATATTCCCTTACGCCTAGGTTACACCTTGTTACCATTGAGAATCATGAAATGATTGTCATTCTTTTGTAAGTAACCTGTCCTTTCTCTTTTTACCTTTAAAGACTTAATCTTTATCCTCAGTAGTGTGTATTTTCACTATGATCACTCTATGTATAGATTTTTTTTTTTAATCCTTCCAATATCCATCAATGGAAAACGTCAGGAATTATTTTCAACTCTAAAAAATTTTGAGCCATTATTTATTTGAACACTGTATTTCAACTATTGTCTTTATTTTTTTCTTTCTGAATAAGATATTAAGTTGGAACTACTTGATCTATTCTCTATATCCCTTGCTTTTCTTCTGTGTTTTCAATACTTCATCTCTCTGTAATTCTTTCTGAAGTATCTTTTTAGTTTTGCCTTTCATCTTACTAATTCTCTCTTCATCTCTGTCCACTGATCAGTCTAACTCATCTAATGAGACTTCCATTTAGTTCTTTGATATATACACCTGTCCTTGTTTTAGTAACCTCTTGTTACTGTTTTCATGGAAGGTATTCAATCTTTCATCTCTTTGAGAACATCATGCTTATTTTATGCATGAAAATTTTTCTATTATTTCTATTTTTAGATACATGTGAAGCTTTCTATTTGATGGATCTATTGATTCTTTTTATGCTTCTGGACTCCCTCATTTGCTTGGTAATTCTCATTTTAGAGTTTTTCTGTGAGAATTTTCTCCAGCTAGTGGGATGATTTAAATTCTGCTTCCACCTCAGCCCTGTAAGTTACATGGCTCTAAACTGGGTCATAAGCTCTAGTAGCACAATGATGGCAAAAATTCAGTTAACTGAGCATGTTGGTCCTAGCGTCAAGTGGTAACTCTGATTCTAATCCTAAATATTCTAACTTATCCAACATTCATTCATAAGAGGCAACTTGGTCCCAGTTCCCAACTTCATGCAGAGGGTCTGACACAAGCAGCTGTGTGTTCAGCCTCCATCCCTTGTGGCTGTAAAACACCAATTCCAAGAATAACTGCTTGGTTTAAGTACTTTTAATTCCTGCTTCCTGCTGTGTGTTCCCTCTCTGGTTCTGCTCTACTATATATCTTTTAAAACATTGCATTGATTATTTGTATTTGTATTAGAGGCTTTATGTTTCAATGAGTGTTCAATCTGCCACCATGAGTCTTCTCAATGTATACCCAGAGACTTCTTTTGGAAGAAGAAACATATTTTAGGTGAAGAATCATAATGAAAACAGTGTGATTGGAGCTGGTATGTTTATAGGGTGTTTATGACAGAGAGAAGAAGAGCTGGAGGAAGGGCACACAAAGCCTCATCATCATTAAAATCTAACTCTTCCGCTGTAATGTTTTTATTCTGGGTTTATAAAAACGGAAATCTCAGATGTGCAGACTTCTCGGTGGTGAAAGAGAAGAATGCATGCACTAGTTTACCGCAGCCACATGACACTTTGCACTATTGTTTACCTCAAGGTAGAGAAATAATCTCAGTAGATGTATTCCTAGGGCTACTGTAAAATAAAGTACCGTAAAGTATATGGCTTAAAAGACCGGAGATTGTCTTACAGTTCTGGATACTAGAAGTCTGAATACGTGGTGTCAGCATGTTCGTGTTCTCTTCAAAGACTCTAGGGGGAGATTCTTTCTGGTCTCTTTCATTTTATGGTAGCCTCAGGAGTTACTTGGCTTGCCGCTGCAGCATAACTGCCTCATCATGTAGCCATCTTCTTTCTGTCTATCTCTCTATGTCTCTTCTCCTGTTTTACAGGACACCATTTAGATTAGATTAGGACCCACCCTACTGTGATGTAGCCTCATGTTAACTGGTAACATCTTCAAAGACTCTGCTGCCAATCAAGGTCACATTCACAAGGGTTAGGAATTCAATGTAAAGTTTTGAAGGGCCCAATTTGAGTCAGTAGCTGTTTTTACTAGTTGCCATTGAGTCGATGCTGACTCATGGTGACCCCAAGTGTGTCAGGGTAGAACTGTGCTCCATAGAATTTTTAATGGCTGATTTTTTAGAAGTAGATCTCTAGACCTTTCTTCTGAAGCATCTCTGGGTAGACTTGAACCTCTAGCCTTTCGTTTATCAGCCTAGCACACTAACTGTTTGCACCTCCCAGGGACTCCTAGCAAAAGTCAAAAAGGGGAGTTCTGGCAAAATGGTGCTCTAGGCAGAAGCACCACACTGTCCCTCCACAGCAAAGATCCAAAAAACTAAGCCGAACAGAGAACACAACAATCCTGAAACCCTAAAACATCAAATGAAGAGATAAAAAACTCAGCCAAGCATCAAATGGAGAGAGAAAACTGACAGAGAACAGAGAGCGAGGAGAGATTCATGCAGAGGTCCTCTACCAGCTAATCCACCATCTTGGACTCCTATCAGAGACCAGCAAACAGGGGGTATGAGAAAGCAGCCTCACGGAGCATCCAGCGGGAGACAAAGCAACCGGTAATTTGCGGTGTGCGCTTTCCCACCCCCACCCCTCTTTACCCTGGCTTTGCCTCCTCTGTTTCCCGCAGCCATGGTCTCTTGACCAGGAAGCGCCCGGCAGCTTGGATTCCACGCATCCGAGTGGGCGGCTCTGTGGGTGCCATTTGTTGGCTGCTGGTGTTGCTTTTTTCCACTTCTTTTGATTTCTTCTCTGCCTCTCGCCATCTCCCCCTCCTTTTGCTCGAGTGCCTTGCTCCGTGTGCCATCTTTGCTTCTTCCTGAGGGGCTGCAGAGCGCCGGTAATTTGTGATATATGCTTTCCCACTCTCTACCCTTCTTCACCCACACTTGGCCCCCTCCGCTTCCCGTGGACAAAATCTCTTGTCAAGAAACACCAGCCCACACTAGCTGGCTCTCTGAGTGCCATTTGATGGATGCTGGTGTTGCTACTTTTGCTCTGCTTCTTTTGATTTCTTGCTCGCCTCTCGCCGCCTTCCCCTCTTTTCTTTCGAGTGCCTGGCTCCATGCGCCATTTTTCCTTCTTCCTGAGGGGCTGCGGAGCTCCATTCGAGTGTGGAGCTGCTTCCC
>NW_004444050.1:3647043-3648323 GCF_000243295.1 Trichechus manatus latirostris | reverse complement strand
TGAGCACATTTCTTTTTTCATTGTTTTTTTTTTTCTGTTTTTTTGGGGGCCTTTCTTGTTCTATTTTTTTTTTAATTTGTTTTGTTTTCTTTTCCCTCTTTTTCCCTTTTTGTCTTTCTTCATTGCTCAGTTTCTCATCTCTCTATACCTTCCTTCTCTTTCTGTTCCCTGAATACCTAGCATTGTATACCTCTACACCTTTTAGCCAGGCTGTACTGCCAACACCTGAGAGCAACTTCCCAGACCTCATAGCTGCACCAGTGGGATCCCTGGGAACTTTTTGGTTCTTTAACCTTTCTGATTTTTATTTATTCATTCTTTTCTTTTCTTCCCCTACCCCTTTCTGTTTTTCTCCATTTCATAGTCTGTAATCTCTCCACTCCAATGGCAAGCTCCCGTAGCATTCTTTTTTGTTTGTTTGTACGTTTTTGGCTTCTGTTCCTCACTCCTCTCTCCCATATCCATCTTAGCTCCACACATAAAAATCTCCCCGCTGCATCCTGCCTACCTGCACCTTGCGCTTGACATCACACCACCAAGCAGCATAGGCACGGCCTACTGGAACCTGCCCTGCACTGATTACAACCCGCACTGGTGGCAGTAGTAAGTGCCACAAACAACCCTTCCCAGTAACTCCTCTTCAGATAGAATTGCCCTGCCATACCATCTCTGAGTGACTGACCCTGCCAGTTGGAGAAGGAGGCGAAAAGTATTGAGCACACACACGAACAAACAACAAAGAACACACAGTCTGCCTGATCAGACATAGTCAAATTTTTTTTTGAAAAAGGGACGAAACAAACAAATCTACAATCAATAAACGAGAAAAATAACTACTGAATGTCCTGAAAACAGCAGATAATATCAAAACATTTACAAAAACAGGACAGGATGGTTCCACTAGGCGTCCAAAATAAAAGACCAGATGACTCTCCTGTGGAAGAAAAGGCACAAGAACTACCTGATAGGGAATTCAAATCTCTAATACTCAGAACTCTCCAAGAGCTGAGGCAAAAAGCTGACAAACATGAGAAAAAATAGACAAATTCATGGAAAATACAGACAAAAAATTGGAAGAATTCAGGAAGGTAATGCAGAAACAAAATTCCAAAATAAATTCACAACTAGAAATTATAAAAAGACAACAAATAGAAATCCAAAAGACAAACAACAGGATTTCAGAAATGGACAGTGTCATAGAAGGGCTGAGAAGCAGATTTGAGATGGTGAAAGACAGGATCAGTGGAATTGAAGACAAACACTTGGATACAACTCTGTTT
>NW_004444050.1:3606240-3641534 GCF_000243295.1 Trichechus manatus latirostris | reverse complement strand
GTCATAAAACAACATGTGTACTACTGTTTCATGAGAAACTATTTGTTCTGTAAGCCTTCACCTGAAGTACAATAAAATAAAAAATAAAATAAAAAGTCAAAAAGGAAAATCAAGAATGTCTCCAGAATAAAAGGGTGAGAGCAGGTTTCTGTGTGGGAGTGAAGAGGGTGTACTCTTAGACAAATTTTGTCTGTGTTAGAGGAATTCATGCCTCCTGCTTTGCTCATTCCTGATGGCTACTTGTCGTTTCAGACTTCTGTGTTTTCTATCCCTATTTTAGATTTTACCTTAGATGCGGAAAGTTGCCTATCAATTTGCAGATACTTAACTTCAGGTGTTGGGTCCTCTTGGAGATTGAGAATTTTTTATTTATTTTATTTTATTACTTGCTCTATTTTTTTAAATCATAATTTGACAATGGATTCTCGTGTGCGTCTATGTGTAAACAGTAGATAGTTCTTCTTACTAATGAAAACTCCATGGTACACATTGAATATAGTAGCAGGAATGCTTTCATTATTTGAAGTCTTCTTTCCATTAATATCCTGATTTTTTTCTTTAAATCTAGTTGGGGCCAATTGAGACAATATAATATTTTAAGTGTTGAGGAAATACTACCAGGCAGGGAGAAAGAATCATCAGAAGTAAATGAGTTAATTTATCTTTGCTTACACGTCTTCAACACCTTCAGTACACTTTTGGTGGCCCTCTTCAAAAAGGGTATTGACTTCGATAATCATAGGATTCCAACGGAAAATTTTAAGACTTAAACCACGTGAACTGAGCAGTTATTTCACCCGTTTAAAATTGTTTTCTCACATGCAAAGTGAGAACTCTGAAATCAGCCACACTGTGAATGGAGTGCCTGAATTTCTTTGTAATTATCGATAGAAGCACTCAGTTCACCTCACCCAGCCTGGCAGTAAACCAGCTATTAAAAGTGGACCATTGATGTTGCCGTTGTTAGCTGTTGTGGAGTTGGCCCACAACTTGTGGCAACCCCACACACATTTGAAGAAAACGCTGCCCAGTCCTGTGCTCAAACCCGCGATCAGTTGGGGATCAAACTGTTGTGATCCATGGGGATTTCATTTGTTGATTATCAGAAGTAGATCACCAAGCCTTTCTTTCTAGTTTGTCTTGGTCTGCAAACTCCACTGAAAGCTGTTCAGCGTCATAGCAACATGCAAGCCACCTTTGAGGGACAGGTGGTGGCTGCATATGAGATGTATTGGCTAGAAATCAAACCCAGGTCTCCTACATGGAAGGTGAGAAGTCTACCAGTGAACCAACACTGCCCCTAAAAATGGACCATAATATAAATATATACGATATTTTAAAATATCCAAAAAAATTATTTCCCAGGTATGTTCACTGATTTTCCTGAAGCACAATGACAAATTAAACTATGATACCAAAAAGAGAAGAGAACCCCAAGAGCACAAGAGCTGTAAGAGATGTCATGAGTTGCTAAGAAATGCAGTAGACTTCTCTTTCTTAAACACCGCCAGGAAGGTTGTAAGATTATGTGGACACGTTGGGGCCTAGGATGATTCCTTGAAGGCAGTTTTTAATCTGACATCCTCCTATCTCCTCAACTTCATCACTGTTTTCCGACCCAAACAATCTCCTACATTTTAGCTGCCTCTTCCTTACCATCATTCTAGGTTTTCATATTTTGCTTGTGCTTTTCTTCTGCTCTCTCTATTAGCTTTCCTTCCACCCATCCAAAATTAACAAATAGTAGTGGTAATAATAATAATAAAAATAAACAGTGGAACAGCTGCCATGATTGGATGCTTACCATGCACTTTACCTTCTAACAACACTGGAAAGTGGGTATGACTATATCGGATTTAGAGATGAGGAAACTAAAGCTCAGATAGACTAAGGAACTTGTCTGATGTCACACAGTGGCTGGAAGCAGAGTTAGGATTTGAACATAGACTGGTTGCTCTACCTAATCTCTGTCCTATGCTTAACCTAGAGGTTAAACTAGTGTCTCTCGTAAAATAAAATAATAACATCCACTTAGTAATGTCCCAGATATTCTGCTTACATTCTCTCATTTATGAAAAGGATACTTTCCGTCATTCTACAAATAGAGAAACTCAGATCAATTAAGTAATTTAGCTAAGGTCAAGCCACTAATCACCAGCAGAGTTAGGATTTAAAGCAGCTCTGCCTCTTTATCAATTATTATAATTTTCAGTTAATAGTTGAGCACTTAAGAATTGCCCCACCAAGGGACTCCTGGCAGGGCAAAACCTAAAAGAAAACCCAACCCATTGCAGTGGAGTCAATTCTGATGCATAGCGACCCTACAGGACAGAGTAGAACAGCCCCACTATGTTTCGAAGGAGCAGTTGGTGGCTTTGAACTGCCAGTCTTTTTGGTCAGCAGCCAAACTCTTAACCACTGCAGAATCAGGGCTCCCCTAGCAGGGCAGAGGTCCATTAAGCACGAGCAGTGACTTCTGGTCAGGTGGGCCTAATACCTTCTTAATGCACCTTGGTGCTGGCATTTCATGAGCACCTCACTATGTGCTAGATGCTAGGTTGAGCCCTTTTATAGGCATCATCTCCTTTATTCCTCCATCAAACTTTTTATATACCATAAAACGAAAGCTTTAAAAGGATTTGCTCAAGTCCACAGACCTGCGAAACAGCCAAGCTAGGATTTGATTCTCGATCTGTCAGACTCCAAAGCCAGAGCTCTTAGCCACTCCACTCTGCTGCCCTGCACCTGGGGAAAGTGGCAGCAAGCAAGGGGTACTTTTCATGCCTCACCTGGATGGCGTTATTAGAGATGCAAGAAGAAGAGAGTGTGTGTGTAGGGTCAGCCGAGATGGGGGAACAGGCTTTTGAGCCTACGCTTAGAAACAGATGTGAAAGGCAAACAACCCAGGCTCTTCAATCTACACAGTTTGATGTGAGGAGATGATCATGAAACACAGCACAGAAACACAACTATTCTACATCTGTAAGACCTCTGTGTCTCTAGCTTCATCTCACAGGCCTTTTGACTTCCACATCCCAGTTACACTGACGAGACGTTCCCTAGAGCCATGGGGCCTTTGCATCTGCTATTCCTACTGCCTGAAATCTTTGTGCCACCCCCACCATGTACCTGCACATACACATACAAATCCTTTTCCTTAGTTAGTTCCTTCTAATCTTTTAGCTTCTCCTCCAGATCGTATCTTCAGTGAAGCCTCTATGACGACTACCTGTCTAGCCCTCACCTGTCTGGTATAGGTCAGGTTCATCTGTGGTCTTCTCTTCCAGGAATGAGTTCTTTCCTTCTTAGAGTCCTCTAAGTTTGCCATTGGACAGTATTTCGTGTGATTATTTGGTTAATGTTTCCTTTTTCCCACTGGAGTATAAGCCCCTTGAAAATAAGACATTAATATATTTTGCTCGTAATTCTGTGCCCACCACCTGTCTATATAATATTGTATGTAGGTGTTCAGTAACTGTTTTTTTCAATGAATGAATAAATAAATTAATGAAACCCTTTTAAGTCCTTAATAATCCATCTCTAGAACAGGGATGTGTTCTTGGGTGATGCAAACAGTTAACATGCTCGGTTGCTAACTGAAAGGGTGGAGGTTCAAGTCCACCTAGAGACTCCTTGGAAGAAAGGCTTACCGGTCGACTTCCAGAAAATCAGCCATTGAAAACCCTGTGGATGCAGTTCTACTCTGATACACGTGGAGTTGCCATGAGTCAGAGTCAACTCGAAGGCATTTGGTCTTAGAATAGGGATGATAATCCTTAACCCATAGAGTCATGATGGAAATGAAAGGAAATGACCTGTAAAGCATCCAGGAAAGAATTTGTGTTCAATAAATGAGAGTTCCTTTTCCCTTTGGCACCAGCCACCAGACCATTTAACTATGCTATGCCTGCTGAGGTTCCTCGCCCTGTGGTGGTGAACATTATCAGCCATAACAGCATGTAGATCTAGTTCAAGTTCCAGATCTCCTACTTATAAATGTGTGAATGTAAGCAAGTAACTCTCTGAGCTTCAGTTTCCAGTCTTAAAAAGGAAATAATGTTACATTTAAAACTCTCAACAGTACCTATCAAATAAGCATGCTGTATACACATTACTATTTATTATTATTATTATTGTCCTCTTAAGGACTACCTGATAGCACAGTCCACTTTTCCTGTGTGATGTGCGGGCTTTTTTCCATTTTCAATACCTTCTCTCTCTGTCTTCCTTAACAATCCTTCCATCCTACCCACTGATCTTTCCTCTATTTTCGGTAGGGCGAGAGATGAGCTAACAGGCCAATACACTGGAATTACTCTCAAGGTTACATGAAACTGTGTGGAATTCTGAGCTCCACAATTTGTTGGCCAAAAAAATCAGAGCATCGTTATCAAGTTCAATACTTTTCACCCTATTATACCTCTTTTCCACCATCCATCTACTACTTTGCCATACTGTGGTGGCTTGCGTGTTGCTGTGACACTAGAAACTATGCCCCTGGTATTTCAAATTCCAGCAGGGTCACCTATGGTGGATAGGTTTCAGAAGAGCTTCCAGACTAAGACAGACTAAAAAGAAAGGCCTGGTTTTCTATTTCTGAAAATCAGCCAATGAAAGCCCTATGGATCACAACTGAATATTGTCCAACACAATGCTGGAAGATAAGTCCTTTAGGTTGGAAGGCACTTCAGTAATCACAACATGGACTCAAACATACCAATGATCGTGAAGATGGTACAGAACCAGGCAATATTTCATTCTGTTGTATGTGGGGTCGCCATGAGTTAAAGCTGCCTCGGCAGCAGCTAACAACAATAACACCCCTTCTACACTTGTGAATTATTTTAAGACTGCTCTTGTATTTGAGACAGAAGGAAAAACTGTAGAGGAGCATTATGTGTGTGGGCTTCTGAGAATCTTTTAACACTTTACATTTAAGTCAAAGTTTGTAGCTGGAAAAGGCACATTAGCCACATAATAAGACCTGATCCACTTGTCTCCTGTCTCCCCCCTTCCTATACTCACCTCCTTCTACCCCCAATCCCTTACACACACACACACACACACACACACACACACTCAATCTTTGTGACTGTAAGAGTAATTGACTGTTCTCTCTCAGCTCTAATCGGGAAGGTCAAGAAGTCCCATCATCAGCTTTTCAACCTGCCTCCCACATCTGTCATTTCAACCCAAGACTTTCTGCAACAGGAGGTTTTAGGCCCACAAGGTTAGCATAAGATCTGAGTGAGGCTGCCAAGAGCCTTGCAATCTAAATAAATGCTGATTTTATTTCAGAACATTTTGGACTGATAATGAATCTTTGACTTAGGGAATTTTAAGTTGGGGAATTAAAAGTAACAAAAACATAATTTTTTTCCTTTTCCTAATATACTCACTATTGTTAAAATAAACTGTTATTATTGTCTTCACATTTGCATTTTGGTCATTTTATCATTGTTGTTGTTTTCCGTGCTCTAACATGAAACATTTTTCTTGATGCCCCATTTTAAAAAACATTCATTTACATACCATCCCCTATTTTAAACCTTTTTGTATATTATATTCTTGTTAAAGAACCCCTGAAGCAGTCCCTGATGTACAGATCAGCAAGAAGACTAAAGAATTGTGACAGAAATATCTCACTGCAAACTTATAGTTGTGTAATCCTAGTAAGGAGCCCTGGTGATGCAGTGGTTAAGAGCTGAGCTGCTAACCGAAAGGTTGGAAGTTCAAATCCACGAGCAGCTCCTAAGGAGAAAGATGTGGCAGTCTGCTTCCATAAAGATTACACTCCATTAGTATTTCAAATTTAGGTTAACCTAGGGCATAATATTAAAGTAACAATTCCCCCTCAAAAAACTCTGATTTTTTTGCCTATTCTTGCATGTCTATTTCTAGAGACCAAAAAGATGGCATTTAAATTTCTTGTTTGCTACAGTTTCAATTATTACTGCTGTGCTTGAAAACCCACAGGCACGGTATCTGCTCAACGGACTAGACATTTCTGAAATAGTACCACTATCAGGTAGATCAGATTGTTGGCAAAAGCTTTGGCACCAAAGAGACTCAACAAATACATTTCATCACACTGGCCCTGTACTAACAGCAACTTTATGTGGATAACCTCATGGGAATGGAAGTTGAGAAAGAGCTATTTCAAGGCTGCCAATGCCTTAATCTCAGCTCTGTTCAAAATGCAAACTTGCTGCTTTTTATGCTCAGAGTAGTAAAACAAATCTAGGGTTTTATAATCCTCTGCATGGGAAGGTGGAAAGAAAAGTGAACAAGGGGAATCCCGCCGAATTCTGTACAGTTACAATAGAGAGAAGAACATGAACAGCAAACCACCTTCTTAAAAAGAGGAAAAAGAAAAACAAAGAGGAAGAAATTTATTGGAAAGTCACTCAACCTCAATTATAGGAGGGCAAAAAATAACTTTTATTGGAAGAGCCAACACTCACTTCTTTGTTAAGGAAAATGAGAGCAACACCCGGCAGACTTGAAGGCTCCTGTGTTATCAGGGAACTGTTTCCTGGGAATATACTCACCCTTTCCATGCTGACTGCTTAAGAAAGGCAGAATGAGTGGTGCAAATACATTCTGTAAAACAGATGAGTGTTCCTTGCTTTGTTCTAACAACTATTATATTGATGTAATGGAAATTTCAGGAGATGTCTGATCAGCTCTGCTGAAACAGCATTGGATGGTTTCCAGGGGGCACCCTGGCTGTTCTTTCCAAAGCAAAGAGAATTTCTGGCACTTGAGGCCTCTATGTGGTAACCAAACCGCTACAACCCAGCTGGGATGAGGGTCCCTGCAGACTGAGGAATATGGATATCACAGTAAGATAGGGCAGTGGACTAAAGCCACAAAGCCACAAGGACTGAAACTTGCTTATCTTGACACTAGTTCTCCAGTGGAGCGATGGGAAGGGTCTTGTGGCCTTGGTTGTCCACTATCTGCTGCATGTCTCTGTCTGTGACCTTCTTCCTCTGTTCCTTCTCAATCAGTCTTCATGACTGTTAGAGGGGATCTGGAGAGAACAGGGCTCCAAGTGCTTTCCAGAACGTTGGGAAGGAGGCCCCGAGTCCCCTTTCTCTGTTAGTCATTACCAAATGATGGTTCTCAACGGGTGATTTAAACAATGTGGTAGCTTTGTTATGACTATATAGAGTGCTTCCAAACCTATTGAACAATTTTTTATTATGATTTATTTGTGTTCCTTAATTGAAACAAAATGGTACAGTATTCTATAATAATGGTACCAAATCCTACAGCCCGTAATAATGTGCAATGCTATATATATATTTTTTTCTTTTATGGTGTCTGGCTATTTAAGTTCATCTTAACTACTTGCATGTCGGAGTGTGACATTCCAGATTGCAGACAACTGAGAGAACCCTGCACTGTTCATTTCTAAATCCAATCCTCGCAGCCTTGTTATCTTTGTCAGAACAACCGAGTAACTGCGTCCTCAATGTTTTAATTTAGATTTCTGAGATACATGAGGAATTTAGATGTGATCCCTCCCCACCTCCCCACTTAACAATGCCGCGGGGCCTGCGTGTTTCTAGGACAGGCTAAAAAGGAACAGCTCCAGCCGCAGTGAAACCCTGAAATGGTATTCGAAGTCATTTTCAGGTCTCTGTCCTTCTGTCCAGTAGTTGGTCTCACTCAGGGGTAGACTGCTCCAGAAACCAGCCATGGCCGGGCCAGACAGTTATGGTGGTGCTCAGTAATGATAAACAGGAGGCCGCTAATTGTTGCAATTTCATAGTTTCAGGGGGCTGTAAATGAAAAAGACAAATGAGAACAACTCCTATTTCTTTCACAAACCATTTCGTCCCCCCTAAGGCTGTGCAAAACACAATGCATCTTTTCATAGGTTGTTTGGGAACGTCTATGGCTGTATGTATTTAGGTTAAAGAATAGTCTTCGTGCAATTGGAAGAGGAGGCTGAGTCGTATTTGGAGTGGAAGCTTTCTGGATGAAGAGCCACTAGCCCTTGCTAGCCCAGATTCCTCTGGCAAAAAGTCATCTTAGCAATTTCCTCCGACCATGCTTAGACTCTAAAACACCTTTGCGTTTTTTCTTCCCCCTCTTTCCATTTGGTTCTTGAGAAAGTCAGGTGTCCAGGGTTAGTGTATCTGGACACTAAACCAGATACCCAATCCAAATTCAGGAAAGACAAAGAACTATTGTGACAGGGTGAATGCTTCCTTCTCAGGCCCCATTTGTAGTTTCACTCTCTTTGTTTCCCAGTTCATTGCTTTGGTGAGGTCTCCAGCAGCTGACAAACAGAGCCTAAAATTTAAGACAGTCTCCAAAGGTCAAGGCAGCTTCACTTGCACTTTTCCTGAAAGAAGAGCCCAGGCATCTTGCCTTGGAAAAGTAGCAAAAGAAAACAAAAGAGAGGCTTAAGCATTTATCTACTGGAATTCTTTTGCATCCTCGACAACTTGCTTGCCTTGATGGCTTTGTCATATTAGTGAGCTCCTCTGTCAATAAAATCTTCCACAGAGTTTTGGATTCAGAGACTCTGAGAAATGATAAAGTGTGTTTGAAATCTTAAGAAAAGAGAAAGAAAGCAGAAAACAAAACAAGGTAGAGGGCAAAGAGAGTGGGGATAACAAAAAGAAAAACATGATACTCACTTACTAAGCCAACTTCTAATGTAGAGTGCTCCAAGTTAATTTCAAAAGCTAATTGCAAGCGTAACTATTGTGATCTTTGTAGGAAAATCCAATAAAGCTGTCAAAGGGCTTCAGTATTAAGTGCTTTGTGTGGTTGGGGAGATATCAATTTGTTTGCTTTTGGATTAGTTTATGCCTTCAGTCATTTCTCTGCCCTTTTTGTTGTTGTTGTGATAATTGAGCTTTTGCATAAATATAGCTATTTTTTCGTTATGTAAGCAAAGGGAACAGTAACAGTTTCTACACATTTCTGCAGATAAAGATCAGCGTGGAAGATAATACTCATTATCTTCTTTTACCTCTTTCCTCAGCTTGAAACTCTATCCTTTCAATTCCCCCAAAAAAGTATTTCAGGTTGGGAACACAGCAATCAGTCTTTTTTTTTTTTTTTTTTTTTTTTTTTTGTGGAGAGCACTGGATACTTCTTAAACTAAGACTTTCTTTTTCCTCTAACTTAAATCTCACCATACAGATGAAAACATTTGCCTACCAGTTGCTGCTGGCACACCAAAATGAGGCAAGGTGCCAGGTCAGAAAGGCAGGGATCAAATCCCGTGACATCAACAAATGAAAAAGAGGAGATCTAAAACTCACAAGTCTTTATCTGAGGACAGAGCTGAAGGATATGGAGAAAGAAGGAAGTTCTTTGGGGAAAGACTTTTTTTTTTTTTCTTTCTCTTGGTTTACAAGAAAAGATGTGCTGAACTCTTCCACTTAGAAAGTGCATGTGGCTACACCTATTGGTTGCTTACAGAAGAAGCCATGCCTGGCTGCTGACATTCTTACAGGATGCCAGGATTATGGTGGCCTTTTCCTAAGGGCTATCAAAACCTTTGCAGAGAAAAAAAAAAAATGGAATTTTGTATTTCTATACTGTTGATTTCAACTTCTGTATGGACTACAGTTTTAAGTCTTTGGCATTGCCTTTGTACCATGGGTACATCCTTATAAAATTGCCCTTAAAAATTGTCGTTATGTATGCCCTGTACGGTCATGACACTGGTTCTCCAGTGTAGTGATGGGAAGGATCCTGTGGCTTTTCTGCTATATAGTTGCTCCTTATTTGCTATATAGTGGTTATATACCACGTATGCCCTGTATAGTCTTTATATACTATATATGCATTATATGGTCATTGGTCATTATATACTATACATGCACTGTATGGTCATTATATAATATATATGCTCTGTATCAAAACCAAAAATCAAGCCTGTTGCTGTCAAGTCGATCCCAACTCGTAGGAGCAGAACTGCCCCATAGGGTTTCCAAGGAGTGGCAGGTGGATTCGAAATGCTTGCTGAGCTCTTAACCACTGTGCCACCAGGGCTCCATGTCCTGTATAGTCTTTATATACTATATATGCCCTATATGATCATTATATACCATATATGCACTCTATGGTCATTGTATACCATATATGCATTATATGGTCATTATATACTATATATGCCCTGTATGGTCATATGTTGAATTGAAAATAAAGTCTTGACTCAGTTGTATGAACTGGACCGGTGTTAGTTCAGATACTTAAATGCTTTGCTTGAGACTTGGATTTTGCTAGAAGGTGGAAATCATAACCCTTGGTAATACCCTGCAGTGAGCACTATCTAGCTCAATGCTGTTGGGAAGCCACCTTGCTGTCAAGAAGGAAATAGAGAAGACAGTAAGAAGTGGAAAGTTCCAGGATAATTTTTGGAGGTAAAGCCAACAAAACTTGCTGAGCTGACAGGATGAGCTTAAGGCTTGGCTGTCGATGATGAGAGGGGAGGAATCTTGGATACATTTTTGGCTTAAAATTAAGAAGATGGTGTTGCCATTTCCTGAGCCGAGGAAAGATTGAATGAGACACAAGGTTGAGGGGAAAAAAAATCAAGTACTCTATTCTTGTTAAGTTTGAAATGTCTTTTAGAGACTCCAATGGAGATACCAATCTGGAAATCTGATGAAGAGGCAGGTTTAAATGTACAGATTTGGGGTCACAGCTCTTGGTCAGCATTTAAAGCCTTTGGACTAGACAAGGTGGCTAGGCTGAATCTCAAGCATGCCCACATGTCCAGGGTGAGAGGGAGGGTCAAACAGGCCGAGAAGTGGTTCACTGCTGAAATTCTGTAATGGCTCCTCCTAGCTTTGGGAATATAACCCAAGCTTCTTTACATATTAAACAACTCATGATCTATCCCTTGTTACCCCTTTTGTCTCTTTTCCCCGTACATTCCAGACACATCTAGCTCCCTGAAGGTCCTTAACTGAGCTGACTCAGTTTTGCACCTAAGTCTTTGAATGACCTGTCTCTTCTGTTGGAAGTGTCTTTCCAGCCCTCTCCAATACACCTTTCCTTTCACAGTTCAATTTAGAAGTCACTACTTTTCTGATTCCCTCCCTGAGTTTGGATGATGGGTCTCAGTTAAGGGCTCGTTTTTACTATGTGTTATTGGCGTCGGTTAACATGTCTACCTCTTCTACTAAATTGTAAAATCCCTGAGATTAGGGTTTATGTGATTTGTTCACCTTTATAGCCCCAGAACCCATAACAGTAACTGGATCATAGTAAGTACTTAATCCATATGCACTAACTAGTTGACTTACTGATTTATTGCCTGGCTGACTTTTTTTTTGTTTTTCCACCCTGAAGTAGTCTAGCACTCTGAAAGCCATACGCTAGAAGATTCCGTTTGAACTATGGTTCTCAAACGTTAGCATGCATCAGAATCACCTGAAGGACTTGTTAAAATGCAGGTTTCTTGGTCCCACACTCATAGTTTCTAATTCCGTAAGTCCGAGGTGAGGACTGAGAATTTGCGTTTCTAACAAGTTCTCACGTAGTGCTGAGGCTGTTGGTTCAAGGACTCTACACTGAGAACCATTGCCCTAGGAAATTGTCAACCAAATCAGTCTCATTCTCCATTCACCTCTACCCTCTGCCTGTTAGCTCAGATCTAACACTTGGAGATACTTCAAATCGAAACTAAATGAAATTGTGCAAAGATGGCTTGATCTCACAGTGTGGTACCGAATATACGTGGGCAGTCTCTTCTGGTGCCTAAAGAGATGCAAACACACACCTAAGTGAAATGTACCTACTTTATGCAAATCTCATTGAAATTCCCCTAGGTACACTGCACTGAAACACTCCAAGGCCAAGCCTGGACAAATACGCAGTGTTCCTTTCTTTCAGGTTGCACACAGAGGTACCCAGAGCTAAACTGTGTTGTTTGAGTTATTTAAGGGAAGCTTGGCCAACCCACGAATTGAAGACTTCCAAAGACAAGTTCTCAGTGAATAAATGAATAAATATTCAACAGCATATAGGTTGGTTGATATCTAACCTGTGGCAAATATGTCATGTGTTGTTATTAGTTGCCATCGAATCAGCTCCAACTCATGGAGGTCTTATATATAACAGAATAAAACTTTACCTGATCCTGCACCATCTTTATGATCAATGGTATGTTTGAGTCCATTGTTGCGGCTATTTCATCAATCCATCTTACTGAGGATTTCCTTCATTTTCACTAATCCTCTACTTAAACCCTCTCAGCTCCACTTCTTAATCCAGCCACTGCTACAGTGACCAGGTGTGTGCAGACTTCAATCAGCTTTGTTCCAGATGCTATCTGACAGCTTGTCACTTCATCTGGGACAATTCCCTCTTGCTTCCTGCCCCAGAGCTTTGCTGACGCTATGGTGAGGGGCACCTGCAAGATCTCACTCTGTACTTGTGCCTCTGAAGTATAGGATCCAAATACTTTCCCTTTTATCTTCTGACACACAATTCACGAGGCTCCAGAGAAGTTCTTCTGAGACTAAGCACCAGCGTCTAGAGGTGGCCAACTTGTTAACACATCCTGGAATTGGCTTTCCCTCCTTCCCATTTCACTTCTCTGACCCTCACTCCTGTTTCTTGGAATCATACTGTCAGATATACCACTCCACATGCAAGCCTTTGTAGATGCTTTTGGGAGAATCTAGTATAAGACTTAATCCAAAGCACAAAGCTGTACTGAAATGAAGAGTTTACTTGCAGAGGTTACATGATACACCCATGTGCATTGCAAAGCCAAACTACAGATGAATGTTCAATAGAGATAAATGTGCTTGTTTTAACCACATGATTGGTATTGTTTGACTTAAGTGGTTTGAAAGCTTTGGAAGTAGTTATCTGGACAAGTTTAGAGCACTGTAGAGGAAATTCAGTTTTGGTTTGAGAGGGTATGTAACAGATTTGCAAGGCAGAGAGAAAAGAAAACCATCCTTTTACCAAACTTTTCAAAATATGGGGGAAGTAAAAGTATCTACTTGTAGCTAAGCATGGGTTTTATTAATGCTAATAAAAATAATATTATTCAATGATGTGTATTTGAATTGAACCTTGAAGGATTTTGTAATTTAAATTGTAAGCAGTAGTAATTATTACTTCTTCCGTTTGATAACAGTTTGTACAACCTCAAACTTTTTAAAGCATGCTCAAATTTCAGTTGACATTCTCAGCCAGCCTGGGAGTTAGATAAGACAGATATTAGTGTTTTCATCTTTAAAATAAAGTAGCTGAAGCTGAAATAGGTTTTTTCCCCAGAGTCTCTTCTAGTTTTGAAAATTCCATGATTTTATTTTAAGATTAAGGAAATCGAGAAGTTAAGTGGCTTGCTCAAAATGGCAGAGCCAGTTAATGTGGAGAAGAATGAGAATTCGGGTCTTCTATCTCTCAGGTTAGCTTCTTTTACAACTAATGCCCTATAGTGAGAAGTTTGACAGAACTCATATTGCCCTCAGACCCAAGAGTGAGCCCAAGAGTGATGATTCCTGGAACTCATCTGTTTTCTCCAGGACTTCAGCAAAGCATGCGTTTCTTCCCCAAAGTACCACTGCAGTAATTGTCAGTCAGCACGACAGGTTTTGCAGAAAAGCTGGATTAAAGAATAAAGCAAGAAAGAAACACCTAGAAGTTTAAAATGAATGCTTGCCTGTCTTGAAAATTATGTTATGTAGACTGAAGATTATTTGCAAATAAATTTATAATAATATGTTCATAAAATGTTTATAAAGAAAACACATCCCATGAAAGAGATTTACCACTATAGTCTTTTCTAGTTGGCTTTATTTCCATGGTAGCCAGATCTCCCATGCACAGGACAGTCCCTCTTGCTTACCCTGGAGGGTACACAGAACATGGTTTCCCACACGGAGTGGCCAGATGTCCTGGATTAACCAGAATGACACAGGAGCCGGAGCTACTGTCTGCCCTGGTTGTATGCACACATTCTGGAAGAGTGTCCTTCCAGATCAAGGTTCTTGGGACTCTGAAGGAGAGACACTCATACCTTTCACCATTTTGGTCTCAGGAATGAAACTCTCTGGCTCAGCTCTGGGGACTACTTGATTGCTTTTGTTTGAAAGAAAGTGTTTCCAGTTCTATAAAGAGCTTTCCTTTATTCCTCAGAAGAAAGGAATGATACGAGCTTACACATTTTGTAAGACTCCCTAAGAGGGCATTCCTGAAAGTTTGCCACTTCAGATAGATACTAAGAGATTCCAGGGAGAGAAGGAGAGAAGCAGGCAGGACAATAGGTACTGAGCCGGAGGAGACATTGTCTTCTGCACCTTAGCGGCAGGAAAGAGTTCTCAGAAAGCAAGAGGGGGAATCTGGGACTGCAGCAGAAATTCCTGTGTACTGCTGGAGTGCCTTCTCTTCGCTGGGCTTCTCCAGGGCCCAGAAGGCACTCTTGAAGTCCTCATTAATCACTGCTTCTCCTTCCGAAGAAGAAATGTGTTTTCTATAAGCCTGTTCTTATGAATAGGGCTGATTACAAAGCTGTAAAAGTCAGACATGAAATAGTGTGCAGAGCCCCCAAAGTCCCCAAATGCCACACCAAGGCAGGACTTTTAAGTGCAATTATAACTTGTGGAACCAGCATAACACGATGTTCTGCATTTGAAAATCTGGGAAAGTATCTGCATGAATTTCTTATTCCATTTGCTATTTGCATACTTGCAAAATGTAAAAACCTGCTTTGGCATATGTCAGAAAAAACTATAAAATCCCTTCCAGAATAATGGGAGTAACAAAAAAAAAAAAGTAAAATGCAGTGTAAATATTTGCCCCAAAGTCTTGATAAGGGCAATGTTACATTTTTTTTTTCTTTTTCTTTTGTTAATAGTTTTTTTGCTCTTAGTACAGTAGTTTTAGTGGGCAAGCAGTTAAGGCAAAGTTATCAGGGAAATTCTGCTCTAATTAAATGGTAGAGCTAAACCTTGGCCTTAGCCAATCAGATTTTAGTACCGATTAAATTCCCACTGAGTTCTGAGTAGGGTTATTACCAAGCTGAAAATCTAATGAAGCATCAGTGCCTCTGCCACCGCCCACCCACCCTACCCACCTGGCTCCCTTCTCTAACAGCCTCTCAATTGCAATGGGTAATTTTTTCTACGGTTCATTCTGAAAAAAAAATTGTTTTTTTCACTTGAAGGTCCCAGCTTTGTAGATTTACAATCAAATCTATCATCCATGACAGTTGGATATAGTGCTTAGGGGTAGTTGATAGGGAGACTAGTTTGTTGGGTTTTGATGTTTTTGGTTTGTTTGCCTTTTGCGTTAGATTTCTAGGTATATAAACAACAAACTCCTTGAGTACAAAGTCCAAGACTCTTTTACACACCCAGAAATGTTTTTGTTGTGTGGTTCATAGCCTTCAAGTCAAACCCAATTCACGGCGATCCCACGCACAATGGAATGAAATACGCTGTTTTGCGCCAGCCCCTTGATTGGTTGTGGATCAAACCGTTGTGATTCATAGGGTTTTCACTGAATGATTTTTGGAATTAGATCGACGGGCCTTTTTTCTTAGTCTTTCTTAGTTTGGAAGCCTCACTGAAAGCTGTTCAGCATCACAGCAAGACGAAAGCCTCCACTAACAGACGAGTGGTAACGGTGCACAAGGTGCCTTGGCCAGGAATTGAACCTGGGTCCCCCTTATGGAAGGCGAGAGTTCTACCAGGAATGAACACACAGAAATAATATTGAATGAATGAATGTGTAAATTGGAGGTTTAGACAGGCCCACATTGAAAATGCCTCCAGGGACCTTGTGATTCAGTCATTTGCGAACAGTAGGTATCACTTGCCTCCCACATGCCAGGCTTTGTTCTGGGCACTGTGGACATAAAGATAAATCAAATAGAGCTCATGTCTTTGAGAAGCAAATTGTGTCTTGAGGGTGAATGTCATGTAAAAGGTTACAATAAGACCGATGTTACGGGCCATAGTAGAAGAGTGACAGGGAGCTATGGTCAGTCACCAGGCAATAGAGCAAGCCTCCCAGAGGCTCATCTTAGCAGAGAGGTTCACGATGTTGTTGACCTCGATCAATAGGCTCTCACTTCTGCTTCCAGGACACATTGGTCTTTTCCAGGGACAGAGCGTATGGCTTGTGAAATTCCAGAACCCAGGGTTTCATAACAGGGAGGGTCATGGTTGACCCACATTATTTTAAAAATAACCTATTTTTAAAATAACCTTTCCCTTAATTTGAAATGTAATGCCATACAGATTCACTGTACAAAATTGATGTCATCTCTCTGGTACCATCTAACCCTGCTACTCTTGTTAGCATGCATTATAAGTTTTAGCTCTTATTAACAGTACTTACTGGGCAAAAAATGTGCCCTATCTATGGACTGAGAAGCTGCCCTATGAGATGGCCTGGGGCCAAAGCTCTGCCCAACAGAGATGGAAATGATTAACTCAATAGGAATTTGATCTGTAGAGAGAGTTGACTATTGACATCAAGGTCAGAGGCTGAAGGACACATAAGAAGAAGAGGTACAGAGATTAGCAGAGTCAAAATAATGGTAGAACATAAAAAAGGAATTAATAATAATAATAGCTAAAATTTATTGAGTGCCTATTATATGCCAGACACTATTCTAAGTGCTCTCTTTTACACAGATAAAGTCAATTAATACTCATAACAACTCAAAGGAGGAGGTAGAATTATTTTCATTATTTTTCAGATGTGGAAACGGAGGCAGAGAGAGCCCAATTAACTTGCTCAGTGTGACACTAACAGGAAGGAGCAGAGCTGGGATATAAACCCAAATAGTCTGGCTACAGACCCCAAGTACTTACCTTTATACCCTACTGCCCCACAATGCAATGTGTGTGTGCGTTAAATCAACAGAAGGTGGCTAGGGAGAGGGTGACTGGATAATCCCAGTCACTAGACCCAGAAAAATCATTCAGGTTCCTAAACCTTGCCTCCTTGTCTGTGTATCAGCTACTATTCCTCTGTTCCTACTCAAGGCCTGGGTAGGTGACCCACAACCTGAGTTTGCCCAGCACTTTCAGCACTGAAAGTCCCCTGTGGGTTGGATTCAGGTCTTCTTCATTTCTACTCCCTCCTTATGACAAAACAAACAAACAAAAACCCATTGCCATAAGGCTGATTCTAACTCACAGTGACCTTGTAAGACAGAGTAGAACCCCCATATAGTTTCCAAGGAGCAGCTGGTAGATTTGAACTGCAGACCTTTTGGTTAGCAGCCAAGCTCTTAACCACTGCTCCACCAGGGATCCCCTTCCAGGCAGGACCCTGCTAATTAGAAAAGCCTGTCTGTCTGTCTTCTTTGTAGCCTTAAAAAGCCTGATTAGCATACATTCGTGCTTATGACCACTAGACTCCCTTTGCAAATCCTCTCTCCTGAGTCTGCTTATCTCTCTTCCTTTCCTTGATGGTACTGGACAGGGGAAAACTAGAGTCCTCTCTTTCTACATTCCATATATTTACAAAATCCCCTTCAGGCTTTGTTCCCCCACTCAGTAACAACTACTGACCATGTTGACAACTCCCTTTCGGTGTAGGTCCCCTCACCTGCTCCCCTTTGAATCCCTGAAGTAGGCAGGTGAGGGAACCAGTTGGGGAATGAACCTCAGGTTGTGTTAATTCCATCCTCCCATCCCATGCAGAAATTCCCTCTCCCACATTTCCTGTCCCAGCCACCAACTCTGGCACACTTAATGGTTCTTTTCATTTTCCACTGCTTTGATTTTTAGAAGGTTCTTCCTTGTGATAATACAAAATGTGGCAAATCCTAGTTTGATTTCTGAAGCCAGCAAGAATAAAGCTTACTCCAGTAGAATAATGGTCTCCTCAAGGGAGTAGAGATCACACAGGCTGGGAGGATGGATGGATCAGAAGCCGATCTGATCCACAAGGTGTACACATGGCAATGAGGGTGTGGGTGACTATGCTCAGAAAAAAAATTGCACACATGGTCACCCTGATGCACTGGATTTAACCTAGAAAGAAGACTAGCAAGTGAGGAGGGACGCAAGACTGCTAGAAGAAAATGGCACGAGTAGTTTTTAGAGGCAAGGTGGCAGTCCAACACTTTCACTTTACTGACAAGCTGTCTGTGGCCCTGGGAAATGACAAGACTTATATCCAGCTAAGGATGGCTGATGAGGGCTGCTGTGCAGAGCATGGCACATGGGCAATGAATGGAGTGAATTGGAGATGGAAGTCAATTTGACAATCACAAAGAACCTTTGGAAGTCATTCATGACTGAAATATAGTAGTGGAGGGCATATCTTATATGAAACCCCCTGGGGGCAAAGCTCTAACCTTGTTACCACCTGCAGACGGGTGCCCAGGAGAGGGGAGGGCTGGAGACACCACAATTGTGAAGAAGAGTGGAAAGAAGTTCATTCCGTTTGTTCTGCAGGAGAGAAGATGTGGGACAGGCATCATCACTGTTTCCAAACACAAAAATACTCACATGGAAGAGTTTAAAAAAACTTTCAAAATAAAAAGTACAGTTTCTTGTTATTTTTTATTTCTTCAAAACTTTGAAAAAAATATAAGAACTAGGAGGAAATAGTTGCTATACCTTTCCACCTGGGAGTAACACTGTTAACATCTCTTTAAAATATTTCTAAGTTTCTTTTATATCATGCATGCTTTTTAAAAGTAGAGAACTTATTGCATACATAATTTTCTATCTTATTTTTTTCTTTTTTAACATTATGTTATTGGCAATTTCTTGCATCATTAAAAGTTCTTCATAAATACTATTTAAAAACAGGGCATAATATTTTCTTGTATGGATAATGCATAATTTACCTCATCGTATCTGTGCTAAATGTTTATATTGTTTCTAGGCATGTGGTGTAGTGATTAAGAGCTATGGCTGCTAACCAAAAGGTCAGCAGTTTGAATCCACCAGCTGCTCCTTGGAAACCTTATAGGGCAGCTCTATTCTGTCTTGTAGTGTTGCTATGAGTCGGAATCAACTCTATGGCAAAGGGCTTGGTTTTGTGTTTTGTTTTTTTTTTTTTTTTGCTTTGGTGATGAAAAAAATCATCCATTAATCTCTGTCTACTGTATCTGAATCATTTCTTTGGGATATAGTCTAAGAAATAGAATTATTTAGTCAGAGACTACGATTGTTTTCGGGTTATTGATAAAATTGCAGGAAGAAAAAAAACTCTTTTCAGAAAAAATATTAGCACCCCCGTCCACAGCAGTTCACACAACTCTCAACTACGGAAGTCGTTATCATAGGAAACATATGCTGATTTTGTAGATATGACTTGTCGTAATTTTCAATTCACTGATAATTAATGAGATTGAAAAATGACAATATAAAAGACAAACGACATGCAAGAAGTAGAAAGCCTAAGAGTTCAATAACATAAATAAAATGTTAACATTTCATAACATTTCCCCTTCTGCTCTCAGAAAGTACTGCTTACCCATATTTGACAGAGTCATAGGTGAGTTCTTTTAAGTGGTTAAGAACAAATGATTCTTATGCTGTTTGACTCTCACGACTCATTTTTCACACCAGCAGAGATATGATACAAACACCCGAAAAAGTAATATGCACAAAAAAAGAAAACTGAAGGCAATTTCACTTACGAACACAGATACTGAGTTTATTACTCAAATCCAACAATTTATTAAAAGGAGAATACCCCAAACCAAGTGGGTTTTATAAAAGAAGACAAGGGAATTTAATATCAAGAAATTGATTAATTAATCATATTACTCAGTTAACAGAAGAGAATCATGATTATCTTAATACTGAAAAGACATTTGGTTAAACTTCACATCAATTTTTGATAGAAAATATTATACATCTATAATAAGATTATGAATATATATCCCAAACACACAGCCAATGTAAAAATTAATAATGAAATATTCAAGATGCTACCATTAAAGTTGGGGGGGAAAAGATGCTCATTCACCCCACTTTGATTTGACAACAAACCCAAATAAAATGATACATATTGGAAAGGATAGGACAAATGTATTATTATTCCCAGACAGTATGTTAGTCTACCTAGAAAATCTAATAGAATAAAACTAAAAACAAACAGAACAAACATTAGAGTGGATAAGACAGGTAAATGAAGTAGCCAGTTACTTTGTCTGCTGGATTCTTTGAGGAAAAGAATCATTCCCAAGTTACCCCAGGTCTAGGGATTTTTGTGAAGATATATCAGTGTGTATTAAAGAGTAGCCTGTCTTTACCAAACTACCACGTTGTTCAGTGGTTGTTTTAGTGGTTCAAAACCAGTCTACTGACTCAATGGCTCTTCCAATGTATGTCTCATCATAAGCTACTGACTAGTCTATAGACCTTTTCCAGTTCCTGGACCAATGAACAATGTAGTGGGGAGAACAGTCTCATTTGTAATAGTAACAAAACATATAGAACACCAAAGCCTATACTTAAGGCCTTATGGATTTACAAACTTTAGTAAATATAGAGACACATGTTTTATTCTGGATAAGGAGTTCTCTTACTTGGAGAAAACAATGGTAAGGAAATACAGGTTTTGTTTATTCATTTATTATAATATAACAGTATAAGTGGCTGAGTTCTCAAGAGCTGAGATCAGTGTCTGTTAGTATGAGATCTCGATGATGGAACACACAGCAGAATTTCTGGATCTGGAAATGACACTGAGTTCATGCATTGTGCCAAGCCAGTGAAGGATACAGTAGAAATATATATGGGTGGTAAGGATAAGCTTAAATGTGGACAGATACAAAGCAATGCATTTAGAGAACTGTCATCTAGACTTGACTCATAAAATAATGGATACTAAGTTCTCAGTTACAAACTAGGGAAAGTATGTAGGAAAAACTGACTTCTTTCCTAAATTCACTGGCTTGTGTATTAAAGTCACACAGAAAGGTCAGCACAATTCTGGGCATCATGGGAAAGGGTGCAAGAAAATAAATGCAATGCATGCATTTTCTGCACAGTCATTCAACCAACATTTAGTGACTGCCTATGCTACCCAAGGTGGCCCTCAAGAGGGACAGGCTATTGAAGTAAGAAAGTGTAACGAAGGGGCAAAGATCACCCTCTGTATGAGAAGAGACCAAAACAAATTAGGACTAGTTGGGGAAAAAGTCAATAATCAAAATAAGTGTTATGTGCTCTGTAAGAAGATATTAAATGCTAAAGAAAGGGAAAGGATAGGAGGAGCGGGAAGTGTGAAGAGGTCAGTTTCTAGGAATTAAAAAAAAATAAAATCAAAAGGAAGTGTTGACATATTTGATGTAGTGTGTGAAAGAAAAGAGGAATTTAAGAATGACTTTAAACATTTGGGCTAAGTAACTGGGAGAATGGAATTGTCTTTTATTGACATGGCTAGATCTAGGGAAGGAGGAGGCTTGGAAGAGGATCTCACTTAAGGGCATGTTGAGTATGAAATTCATTAAATAATCAAAGAAGATGTCAGGTAAGCAGTTGGATATGTGAATCTAGAATTCAGAGGAAGGGTCTGTACTAAAGATACAAATTTTGTAGTAATCAGCACATAGGTGAGATTACCAAAAGTGTGGTGTACATAGAGAAGAGAAGAAGTCCAAAGATCGAACCCTGGACACACCACCATGAAGACACTGGCAAGATAAGGAGGAACCAGCAAAGGACCCTGGGAAGAAGTGACAGAAGAAAAATTAGGCAATTACTGTGTTCCAGAAGCCAAGCAAAGACAGAGTTTCAAGGAAAAGAGAGTCATCCACTGAGTCAACTGTTGCTTGAGATAAGGATGATAGAACAATTGATTTGATTTAGCGGAGGGGAAGTCGTTGTACACATTGATAAAAGAAATTTCAGAGGAGTGGTTAGGTGGTTAGCCCAACTGGACTGAGTTTAAAAAAGAATAGGAGGAGAGAAATTAGAGACAGCAATAGACAACTCTTTCAAGGAGTTTCTCTTTGAAAGGAAGTAGAAGAATGGGGCAGTTTTTATGCTCTGGAAGAGTCTAGTTGAGAGGGAAAGATTGCTAATGCAGGAGAGACAGGAGAATGCCAGAGAAATATCTCTGAGTAGGTGACAGAGGACAGTACCTTGTACAGAAACGGAAGGGTGGTCTACTCCAGGATCACAGACAGTTTATCTATGGAAACAGGAGGGAAATGGACACTAAGGCTGCAAACATTATAGGTGAGCAGATGTGGCAGGGAAGCTCGTAGAAGTTTTCTCCTATTGCTTCTATTATCCCAGTGAAGTAGAAAGCAAGTTATCAGTGGACAGTGAGGATGCAGGAGAAGGGGTTGGAAGTTTAAGGATGGAGGGGAAACTACAAAAGAGTAGGCTACTACAGTGGAGGAGTAGGTGTACTAGGGAGCATGGTATGATCGCCAGGGAAAGTTAAGGCTTCATTTGAGGTTCATGATCATGAATTACAAATGAGACCAGTTACCACGACTGTTTTTTATTTATTCTTCTCTGAACACTCCAATAACCTCGTCATCTTCAGAAAACTATTAAAGGTCAGTAATATGACTGACAAGGGTCTTTAAGATATTGCTAGAACCAATGTCATAAAACAATATGTGTACTACAGTTTCATGAGAAACTATTTGGTCTGTAAGCCTTCACCTGAAGTACAATAGAAAAAAGAAAAAAAAAGATATTGCTAGAGCAGTCCCTTTAGTAGTCCCTTAATACTTACCAGCTCATACTCTTTTTTTTTTTTTCTCTAGCAGTTTCCCCAAGTGCTGCTGCCTTGGTACCGGAGGTTCTCTATTTGGATCACCTTTCTACTTTCACTACTCCTTCAAGATTTCGTTCTGGCATTGCTTCCTTAGGGGGCTTCTCTGGAAAGCCCTCAATGGGTTAGGTGTCTCTTGTGTAAATTTAGTGATTGTTTGGAATAACTCCACCTTAACATTTATCACCCACCACTCGTCAGTCAGCTTGTTGCACTGTGGTGGCTTGTGTGTTACTCTGATGCTGGAAGTCATGTGACCAATATGTCAAATACCAGCAGGTTACCCATGTTGGACAGGTTTCAGAAAAGTTTCTAGACTAAAACAGACTAAGAAGAAAGGCCTGGTGATCTACTTCTGAAAATTAGCCAATTTAAAATTAAAGAGCATGTTGACACATTGTGAAAAATGTAAGTAATGTCGCTGAACGATTTGTGTAGAAATTGTCAAATACAAACCTACTTTTCTGTGTAAACTTTCACCAAAAACACAATAAAATATAATTAAAAAAAAAAAAGCACCTTACAAATCTATAGGGTTTTTTTTTTAAATAATATTCTGTTCAATATAGTGCTAGAAGATGAGCCCCTAAATTGGAAGGCACTCAAAATACTCACTAGCAGCAACAATGGACTTGGATATACCAGGGATTGTGAAGACAGTGCAGGACTAGTAATGTTTTGTTCTGTTATAATGAGGTTGCCATGAGTCGGAGCCAGCTTGGCATCAACTAACAACAACATTTATCCCATAACAATCTTTGAGGTAAAGACATTATCATCCTTAGTTTATGGAGGAGGAAGAAGAAGAACAGAGACATTGAGTATCCTGATGGGCTCCGATGAGTAGTAGAAATCAAGGTGGGGCATTGATTGGTGACAGATCATATCCAGAGTCCATGCTCTTAAACACCATGCCACTTAACTCTTCAGTTTTTGATCAGATAGAGGTGTCATCATTGCAATCAAAGGGCACTGAGCCAGCTGAAATTATAATTCACAGCTAGTGGAGATTATCTACAAAAATATATTGAATATTATGCTTTAGGGCTAAATACTACGTTGATACATTTGGAATTCTTCCTTTTTTGTGTCTTTTTAGATTGTGTTACTTTCCCTGGAGGTAATTGGACCCAAAAGATTTTAATGTGCTTGGTATCGTTCTATTGAAAAACAAGCATTTTGTTGTTAATATGCTTTTATAAAGTCATTGAAGAAATGTATATTCTGGTTTCATGTTTTAATCAGAAATAAAAAATAAATGTTCAAATTCTTAATTCTGAATACTCTCCACATGATAATTTTTGGGCAGGGAAATTCAAAATCCTTTTGCCAGCAGCTGCCTGATTTTCTAAACTTACATAAAATGAAAAGTTTTTAAGGGCAATAATAGTCTCTCTTAGTTACTTAAAATCAAAACCACATATAAAAGAGCCAGCACACTTAACGCTAGTACTTACAGGATTTACTTCTTGGAAAGGAATAAGCTTTTCTTAAAAATTGTATCCAAAAGCATGTCTGACAATAGCAAATACAAAATATTTGGCTTCCTTAGGCAACTTCTTTACATATTGTCTAATGACACTCAGTTCTGTCTGCCCAGTCCCTGTTCATTCAACAGTCTAAGCTGTATGTAGCAGTAACTACAGCTGTGTCCTATTAGTATATTCACCTACAGAACTACCATGCCTCCCCACAAGCCACATGCCTGCTGCTGAGTGTGTGAAACTGAGGTCATCGGAAACCCTAGGACCTGAAATCGAGGAAATCAAAGGGTTGGCTTTTGATTTAAGCCACCAGAAAGAGAAGAGCAAGACGTTTGGATCAATGTGCTTGCTATGTGGGATAGGAAGGGTAAGCGAGGGCCAATGTTGTGGGTTTATTAGATACCATTTGTTATGTACTCCTTACCCTCTATTGGGCTCAGCATTTTGCATCTATTATTCCATTTAATCTTCACATCAATACTCAACCTCAGACAATTAGTTGAAGAAATACGTATTGTGAACAAATATATCCCAATGCTCTGCTCTGCACTGGAGAGGGTATGGTCCCCAGTAAAAGGTAGTCCCTGCCTTCATAAAGCTTATAATCTAGGAGTGTGAAATACCTTTCACTGAGGAATGTACTAAAGAAAGAAATCCTTGACTGAGTAGGATTGGAGGTAGGTGGGATAGAGAAACCTTAAGTAATCCTGAATGTGGCTCTTCAAGGAGAAAATAAATAAGATTCACTAATGACATCTTAGGAGCCCTAGTGGCGCAGTGGTTAAGAGCTACGGCTGCTAAGCAAAAGGTCAGCAGTTTGAATCTACCAGCAGCTCCTTGGAAATGACATCTGAGAACAACAACAACAACAAAAAAAGACATTAAAAAAAGAAGAAGAATGGAGGCAATACCCAACAGAACAAACAAGATTCCATGGATGTCAAGCTTTGGGTTGAAAGCAAGCTGGATTCTCAGAAGGTGGCCATGCTGTACCTCACAGAAAAACTCCAGGAGACTTCTCCGTCTATTAGATGTGATCCAGTAGGGGTTTCCGCCCTCTGGATGCTGAATATTAGGGCTTGTTATAAGAATGAGTAAGTGTGTGGATCAGTAATCATCAAATATCATCAAAATCCAAATCTCACTTTTCACTTGCCTGCTCAGTTCTAACACCATCCACCAACCACCAGAACGTAGCACTTCTTTCTCTGATCCAAAACACCCAGAGGTAGGTCAGAGCTCACTAGTTAAAAGGATCCTGTGCTTCAGACTGCCAAACAAGCTCAAGACTTCAGATGCCAGCTGCAATCTTGGGAGTCCCTGGGAATCCCCTCACTTCTGACCTGCTGGCTGTAAATTCAGGAATCCCCTCTATCCCCTCAGGATATCAGCCACAAGCTCAGGAGTTCCTGCCCCCCCCTCACTCCTGACCTGCTGGGTTTCCCTACTCCCTCAGGTTTGATAAGTCACTGAAATGACATACAAAACTCACAAAAAGTTCTATACTTACAATTACAGCTTTATTATAGCAAAGAAGGATACAAACAAAAAGATGCATACGGCAAGTTCTGGAAGCGGTCCCAACATGGCACTTCCATGTCCCAAAAGGATGCACTAGCCTTCTGTCTGCATTGATATATTTTACCAAACAGGAAGCCCCTGGAGATTCAGTATCCAAAGCTTTTACTGGGAGTCTTATCACATAATACAAACTCTAGCCCCTGTCCTCTGAGGTTAGTTGATATTGCAAGGTGATCATGAAGTATCACACAATGGGTCACCTTGGATGCTCTTTCTATAAGAATATTGGCTGCAGGAACTCCACACCCTCCATTTATATATGGTTCAGCCCATTCTAAAATACACAATATACAAGACTTTGTGACTTTGCTGCTGTTGCCACCAACAGTAATGGAACCGAAGGAAAGTAACCTTACCTCACTGGGTGTACTTGTTCTCATGTTTAAGATAAGGAGGTCTGACTAGACCATTTTTATGACCTCTTCTTTGATTCTGTGGTCTTGAGAGTTATATTAAAAACATAGATACATTTTAGAGTTTTCAGGAGTCTTAAGTAGAATCTTGTCTGTCCATCCTTCCAAATGTCGAATCTCCTCAATAACATCCCTGGCTGAGTGTCTACCCTGCCGGTCCTGGCACCCTTCCAGTGAGGGGACCATAGTCTCTCTAGCAGCCCTTCCCATTTGGGTACAGCCCTCTGTGACAGTTTTCAGTTATGCAAAGCCGTAATGTGTATGTGTTGACTTTCACAGGTTGTGGATTTGCCCATCTGAGATATTCTTCCCTGATCTTCAGAGTTTTACTATCTCAGAAAATTTTCCCCCATGGTTTTAGATGTAAAATAATAACTTCTGGACAAAGTGCTGGGGAGTCTGGCCTTGAGGGAGCAATAGATTCCTTTCCTGTGGGAGGGGTGTTTAAGTGGTAGGCCACATGAACAGAAAACTGTGATCAATGGACCATGTCAATGTTTTATTAACTGAAAGGGTGAGCTGTCAGAGTTCTTGCTTGGAGTCTGTTGAATGGGTCAAGAAACAGACCCATATTTCTTTTTACTTTTGTAGTTATCCTTTATAATGTTCAATTTTATGATGCAATTTGGTGCATTTGTATCTTATTATAAAATAATAGAAATTCAACATAGAAACTTCAGGAAATATCAATTATCAAAAAGAAGAAATTTCACCTAAACCCTTCAAAACAGGAATAACTACTTCTTCTTTCATTTTTTTCTCTGTGTGAGTGTGTATTTGTGAGAATGTGTATGAGTATGTATGAGTGTGTATATGATTTTATTGAAATGGCCTAAAACCATAGATGTTAACCTGATTTTTTTTCTAGGTCATTAGATATTTTATTTTTACTTATTTTAAATGGTGGTCTTAAATTCCATCTTACAAATATATCGCAATTTAATCATTCTATTCTCTTAATTTTAGCGGACTTAATTTTGAGCAGCACATATTGCATAGTGATTACTCTTTGACTTCAATGTCAGCTGCTTGATTAAACCTACCAGCAAAGGCCCTCCATACCACAACAGAGTCGCAGTCAGTGCCTACTGACTTTGTCCACATGAACCAGATCATTGACTTCTTCATATTTTGCTAGATTATTTCAGGTGGCCTGCAATGGGCACCGAGGCCTCACATTGGATGCCTGAACTTTCATGCCTTTTCCTCTGGGGATTGAACAATAGTTACTCCATCTGAGCTTAACAACAAAAGCTAAAGCTTTATTCAAACAGTCCCTGTCCCAACAGAGAGGGCCTTTCTGACATTATTCAATCCCAGAACACGTGGGCTATAGCCGTTCTTTGGGTTCCTAAGAATAAAGAGTTTTTGTCCAAACCAAATACCTTAAACCTTCGTTTTTGTTTTTGTGAGGCTTACTAACACATACTCTAAAACTGTAGGAAGAGACTACTGCGTTAACAGGTCCAGTTGGAGCAAGGGAAATTTGAGTTCCTTTAATTCCAATAAACCATTGGTGGGCTTCTCTAGATGTAATACATTTATGCCTCCTGCCTCCTCCACCTGAGTCAGGGATCCTAGATCATCACCGTCTTTCCATGCTATGAACAGCTCATGACCAGTTTGCGGCTCCAGCACTCACAGAGATGTTCTTTGTGTTTAACCTTTTTAGAGGCAGCTTATCAACATTTTCAATACAGCCAGGCCAGGCTTGCTGACATCTCCCTGTGGAGTATATACCTGGCTGAAAAACATTTCCAATAACTTTTAAGCTAAAAGGTAGTAATATATAATTAGTCAGCTGTAAATACCATACTATGTGGAAAGGAATTAAGGCCACTCAGGGTGATCCTGTGTTAGGCTGGACCATACAAAAGAAGCCTGTGTGTTCCGCCCATCATCCCCCGTATCCATACAGCTACCAAGTTCTAAGGATTCTCCCTTTCAAATAGCTCAAACTCATTCTTGCCTGTTTATCTCCACTGCCACAATCCTAGTCCAAGTTACTATCTTATCTTGTCTGTACTATTTCTAAGCTCCAGAACTGATCTCTCTGAATTTCCTTCTGCTGCCCTTGCTGGCGTAGTGGTTAAGAGTTCGGCTGCTAACCAAAAGGTCGGCAGTTTGAATCCACCAGGCACTCCCTGGAAACCCTATGGGACAGTTCTACTCTGTCCTGTAGTGTCGCTATAAGTCAGAATCAACTCAATGGCAATGGGTTTGGTTTTGTGGTTTGGCCCTCCTAGCAAGGAACTTGGTGTCATAATGGTTAAGCACTCAGCTGCTAACTGAAAGGTTGATGGTTCGGACTCACCAGCCATTTGGTTGGAGAAAAGACCTGGCAATCTGCTCCTGCAAAGAAAACAGCCTAGGAAACCCTCTGGAGCAATTCTGCTCTGTCCTATAAGGTTACTAGGAGTTGGAATAGACTCGACAGCACACAACAACAACAGCTCTCCTAGCAATTCCTCACACAACGGCCAGAGCAATCTTTGAACCATGTAAATCTGATTATGTCTTTCTCTCTAAAAAGAACTCATTGCCATGGAATCAGTTCCTACTCATGGCAACACCATGCATTATAGAGAAGAACTGTTCCATAGGGTTTTCTTGGAAGGCCTTTCTTCTGTGGAGCCACTAGGTGGGTTCGAACCATCAACCTTTAAGTTAGTAGGCAAGTGCAAACTGTTTGGATTTAAGAACCTGAATGTGTCCCAACAGGCCTTCCCTAATCTTGTCTTAGACAAAAATCTAGCCTCATATCATGCCCCACCTCCCAGATGCAGAGAAGGCTCCCCTTCCTACTTTTCAGTCTTTACTTAAATGTCACCTACTCAGAGAGGTCTTCCCTGGCCATTTCGTCTAAAGTTATGACACCCCTCCCTCCCAACACACACTCACTGCCTGCTCTCCTTCCCTATTTGGTTTTCTCCTTAGTATATTTCACCATCTAGCATGCTTTACCTTTTATTTCTTTAGCTTATTCATTTTCTATCTCCCCTATCTGAGTGTAAGTAAGCTCCATGGGGGTAAAGATTTTTGTCTATTTTGCTCATTGCTATATTTCCAGCATCTAGAATGATTTCTGGAAAATAGGAGATGTTAAAAAATATATTTATTGAATAAGTAAATATCTGTTAAATAAGTTTCTTGTTTTATAATTTATACAAGGGCAATATATATTTATAAGGAGTATTTCTATAGTATTCTTGAAAAGAGAAGTAGATGCATTACAAAAGTTTTGTAAGTAGTTTTGTGTGAGGAAGCGTTTTCTTCAATACCTGTCTGCCAAATCTACTAAGTTAAATCCCACTGCTTAAAATTCTTATATTAGGCTGTAATTCTTTTTTTGTAGCTCTCATCTCAATTATAATTAAATAATGTTTTAGTGTATTTTGTGATTATGATCTATTTTCCCAATAGACTAGAAATATCATGGGGTAGAAATGATGTTTGTTTTGCTCAGAGCAAATGAATGAATGAATGGAGCATCTCCTTTCAGGCAACCAAGGGTAAAGGGGCTGGGCAATTTCAGCCTGAAAAGGAGTAGGCTGAGAGGTGATGTCTCCTGTTCTTGTCTTAGCCTCAGAGCAGGATAAGAATTAGTGATCAAGGAAAGTCTAAAAATGGTCTTTCTCACCAAGAAATACTAAATCTTTGGCTTAGGAGAGAAGCAACAGAATTTCTTCCCATGAGGCCTTCCTTGAATTGCTGGATTCCCAAGTGCTAGGTCTTGCTTGGAGCCCTGGAATTAACATGGGAATAACCTTGCAAGATTGATCCCTAGCCCTGGGCTGCTGTTTTGGAATTAGAAAAAACTAAATGACTACAGGAGTCTTCATCTATATTTTTATAAAGCCTTCAGATTTTGTTGAACAGCATTTAACAATATAAGAACTAGTGGTGCAAAAGGTTAAGCGCTTGGCTGCTAACCCCAAAAGATTGGAGGCTCGGGAGTTCACCCAGAGGCACCTTGGAAAAAAGGACTGGTGAGCTTCTTCCAAAAAATCAGCCACTGAAAAGTCTATGGAGCACAGTTCTACTCTGACACGCAGGGGGCATGAGTCAGAATCGACTCTAGGGCAACAAGTTTGGTTTTGGTTTATCAGAAACTAAACTGAAATCAAAGCGAAGCAGGCTAACCTTTGCAAGAAAATTAGAATTAATCCTTTGGAGCTTTTCCCACTAATCTCAGGGTGAGGGAGGGAGTTTTTCTCTGCTATTTATTCAGTTTTTACTCTAATATCATGATGAAAGTGTTTGCATTCTACTGTACTGAATGCCAGATGGTAGAAACTTAGGCGGAAGAAAGTATTTGTGAATAATCATTCAGCCTTTTGATCACCAGCTCTCACAGTTATCAACTCAACTTTTTGCCTTCCTTCCCACCTACCACAACATGGTAGTTATCACGAGTAGGAGGGGTAGTTGCAAGGGAACTCAGCTCTGAAATTCTCCCTTTGTGGAAATTCGCTTAGGCCAGGACAGGCTCCAAAGTAGAGTGCAGGATACTTTTCAGGTGGTTAAAAATGCAAAATAGAGGACTGCATTGCCTGTGCAATTTTCTCAAGAAGGGTTTGCCACAAACTCCCCGAGCGCGTTCAGTTAGCGTGGATTATGCTGACATTTTTCTTTTCACTGTTTTCATGAGTTTTGCATATTGAAACAGATTTTGCTAGGGATAATGGAAAGCAGACTTGGGAAACACTTGTTTTTTTGGTTGGCTTTTTTTAATTTTCTTTTTTTTTTAAATCTAGATCAGATCTAGTGTTTAAGACTAACAATAGGAATATAATGAAACAGGCCAGTGGGATTATACGAGTTGGTTTTGTTGATAGTATCTAAAAAACATTTTCACTCCAAATCATTTCCATCAATATAACATTTATCTTTTAAAAGTCTAGCCTCTGCCCAATGTTTCCCAATTAAAAAAAAAATTGCCTATTATTGACATTATGGTTGCATTTTGATTTTTTTGGTCATTTGAAGATTCCTCCATGGAGATCTATTATGTGATCATGTCTGTTATTTCAACCACATAGTGGAACAAAATATGTAAGAATCACTGGAGTGATAGCCGGGACTGAATGGAAAAGTGTGTTCAGGTTGCTTGAACTAGTGAACTCCCAGGTTCAGGAACAAAGGCCATGATAGTAACAGCAATAACTAAAATTTATTGAGCACTTATTATGCACTAGATATTGTTTCAAGAACTCTACATGTATCAGCTCATTTAACTGGGACAACAATCTTGTAAAGTAGGGGCTATTATTATCAATTCCATTTTAAAGATGAGAAAGTTGAGGTCCAATGGTTAAGTAGCTTGTTCTGAGTTACACAGCTACTAAGAGGCAGAACTGGGATTTGAAATCAGGCAGCCTCAGCCAGAATTCATACCCTTAGCCACTGTCCCATGCTGCCTCCCTGATCATATGACAAAAAAAAAAACAGAAATATAATTTTCTTAGGAGGAACTATAAAAGGTGGCATGATTTCCTTTCATTACACTGTTCCCAGGAAGGAACACGAAGATAGCAGTAACCCTCTATGTGATCTACGTGAACTCTTTAAATCTAACTGCTTCCATTTTCTGATTTATGAAATGAAGTTATTGAAATAATAATTTCTGAACTCTATGATTCCATTTATTTGATGTACAAGTGCCTTGAGTGTACATATGTGTGATGGGAGTGTTCATGGTGTGAGGGAGGCGATTATGGAATTACGAGGATGTATGGAGAAGAAAATCATTTTCAAAGAAAGAAGAAATGGAATTTAATAATCTACTAAAATGACTGTTAAAACACATTTATGTCCCTTGTGAGCAGTGGGACCTTTGTAACTTACTTAAGGCTCATCACTTGTAAGTTTTTTTGCCATGTATTTACTGGTGGGAATTATGTATTACACCCCTGACCATTAGCAAGTGGTTCAGAGACATAATTGTTTTTTTTTCACCTCATCAGACCTACACATGGAAGTAATTAGAGTCTTCTAGTCATAAGGATATACTATTTGATATCATCACCCAATGTTTTCCTCCAGACAATCGGCAGAGGCTAATGTGCTTCCAGCAGGAAATACAGGTATCTTGAAGACTGCAGATACATACTCTTTTTCTGGATACCTAGAAATGCTTTTCATGTGATTCATAGGATTAATAAATAACAATAGCAGCAACAACAATTATAATAACAACCATAACAGGACTATTTGGTGTGGTGCCTATTGGACATCAGGCACTGTGCTACACAATTTTTTTATATAAGTCGGTATAATCATCCTAACAGTCAAACAATGATAAAATCATTAGCCTCAATCAGTAGATAAGCAAAATGTGGAACACTGAGATGGAAAACAGCAGAAATAAGATTCAAACCCTGGACTATGTGGCTTCAACTACACAGCACACAGCACAAATTTATATCAGGAAAATGGAACAAACTGCTGATTTCAGAAAAATAATTATCAATTTTTAGTAATACTGAAGTTTTCATTCTCTGATCCCTTTTCTTGTCCTTTTCCACGGGCATTGTTAATTTAAGAGCATTTCTAATTCCTGACCTGGAATTAGGTCTGCAACAATGGCCTAAAGTGCAGCCAAGGTGTCCAGGGTCGAGAAGCACAGGCCTTGCTGGGAGCTTATTGGAAATGCAGAGTCTTGGCCCCTACCCTGAACTACTAAATCAGAATCTGCCTTTTAACAATAGCCCCAGATTATTAACATGCACATTATAATCTGCGAATCAGTGCTTTGATTAGTGCCCCTAAGGATAACATTTGGTAGGACTCCTTACGGTTAACCTGTCTTCATAATCTGCCCATGTTTTGTCTTCCAGCCTTTACTATTTCCCAGCATCAACTTGTCCCTTTAGTTGAGTAAACTTGGGCTCACACTTAAGACTCTTTTTCATAGGTGGCTGTTCTCATGCTATTCAACCTGCTTAAAAGACCTTCTCCCCTTTGCCACCTATACAAATCCCAATCTTCAAGGACAGCTTCGTAATTTGAAATGAATCCCCAAACTGTGTTTCTTCTCATATGTGTCTAAAGCACTCAGATACATGTTTTGAAAACTATTAGATGAGTTTATCCCTACTGATCCTTCTACCCCTTATAGTCAATGATCTTACATTTGAAATCTAGCCTCCTTGTAACTGCATATCTGTCTTGCATTCATCACTGTCCTGTAATACATTATACTTACTGGGCTGTAGAATACAATCAAATTAGAATTGTGACTTTATGCAGCTGATAATTTAATTAAAGAAAATATGATTAAATACATTTTGCTCTTTTTTTCCTCCAAAATCTGTTCCACTATTTTAAATGAATTTATCTTAACTGAGGGGCAACAAGCAAGTACAAGTAGATCCTGAAAAAGTTAGAGCATTTGGAAATGTGGTTTGAAGGAAAAGTATAAGATAAGACAGGAGGGATTAAATTACTTTAATTACACTTATCATTTTAAGTAATTTAATATACTTTCTACAATTCAATTTATCTCACCAATTGCTTGCTTATGGATTATAGTAGCCAGGTTCAAGTTCAGGCAAGAGTAGGGATGAGGTATCAAAAAATTTTGTTCTTTTGATTGGTCTTTGTTACACTGTTTCACAAGTTTCCTTTATATGAAAAAAATAAAAACAGCAATTAAACATATGCAAACGAGGAAAAGTTTAATTCACACAATTCTTCACAGTTTATATTTTTTAAGATTAATTTTCATTTCTCATTAAATATCCCATGACTGTTAACTATAAAGACAAAAATTCAAATTTTGTCACTGAGGGAACAATTTCATATTAAGTGGGTTCTAAATTGTTATTCAATCAGCTCATATGCATGCAAAAGCTGGGCAGTGAACAAGGAAGACTGAAGAAGAACAGATGCCTTTGAATTATGGTGTTGGTGAAGAATATTGAATATACCATGAACTGCCAGAAGAATGAACAAATCTGTCTTGGAAGAAGTACAGCCAGAACGCTCATTAGAAGCAAGGACGATGAGACTTCATCTCATATACTTTGGACATGTCATCAGGAGGGACCAGTCCCTGGAGAAGAACATCATGCTTGGCAAAGTAGAGGGTCAGCAAAAAAGAGGAAGACCCTTGTCTTAGTCATCTAGTGCTGTTATAACAGAAATACCACAGGTGGATGACTTTAACAAAGAGAAATTTATTTTCTCACAGTCTAGTAGGCTACAAGTCCAAATTCAGGACCTCTGCTCCAGGGGATGTCTTTCTCTCTCTATCGGCTCTGGAAGAAGGCCCTTCTCGTCAATCTTCCCCTGGACTAGGAGCTTCACTGTGCAGGAATACCAGGTCCAAAGGACCCTCTCTGCTCCTGGTACTTCTTTCTTGGTGGTATGAGGTCCCCCCTCTCTGCTTGCTTCCCTTTCCTTTTATCTCTTGTAAGATAAAAGGTGGTGCAGGCCACACTCCTGGGAAATTCCCTTTACATTGGATCAAGGATGTGATCTTAGTAAGGGTGTTACAATCCCACTCTAATCCTCTTTAACATAAAATTAAAATCACCAAATGGGGGACAACCACACAATACTGGGAATCATGGCCTAACCAAGTTGACACATATTTTTTGGCGGGACACAATTCAATCTATGACAACCTCAATGAGATGGATTGACCCAGTGGCTGCAACAATGGCGTCAAGCATAGCAATGATCGTGAGGATGGTACAGGACTGGGCAGTGTCTCATTCTGTTGTACACAGGGTCACTATGAGTCAGAACTGACTCAACGGCACCTAACAACAACAGCAACAAACTTGTTATACCAATCCAGAAATTCTAAGGTTGTAGTTTAGATGTATTCAATTAGAATGCATTTAGCGGTGAGTAATAGAATATGGGATTTATTATCTCCCATGACAAGATATTTGGAGGCAGCTTGTTGCAGGGTTGGTAAATTCAGAAGCTCAGCAATGTCAGCATTGCAGTTTGCCTTCTCTGCAGTTCCTTTGCCCTTCCTTCTCATGGTTCCCTGATGGCTACAGCAGGTCTGAGAATTGTGTTCTTGTAGACAACATCCAAAGGCAGGAAGAACTGAGTACGTGCAACGGGTAACTTTTTTTTTTTTTTT
>NW_004444050.1:3585168-3603440 GCF_000243295.1 Trichechus manatus latirostris | reverse complement strand
GGTGCAGGTAGGCAGGATGCAGCGGGGAGATGGTTATGTGTGAAGCTAAGCTGGATATGGGAGAAAGGAGAGAGGAGCAGGAGAGAAAAAACATACAAACATAGAAGAATGCTAGGGGAGCTTGCCGTTGGAATGGACAGATGAGAGACAGCTGTTTTGTCTCCCACTGGATGCTCTGTGAGGCTGCTCTCTCATACTCCCGTTTGCTGGTCTCCGACACGAGTCCAAGATGGTGGATCCGCACTGCGTTAGCTGGTAGGGGACCTCTGCATGAATCTCTCCTCGATCTCCGTTCTCTTTCAGTATTCTCACTCCGTTTGGTGTTCGGCTGAGTTCTTTATCTCTTCATTTGATGTTCTAGGGCTTCAGGATTGTTGATTCTCTGTTTGGCTTAGTTTTTTGGATCCATGCTGTGGAGGGACGGCGTGGTGCTTCTGCCTAGAGAGCCATCTTGCCGGCTTCCGCCCCGGTAATTTTTTTAAGAGCAAAGAAAACGTTGCTAGAAGCCTTTTAGAAATCTACCAGGCAGAACTCATTGGTCAGGGTAAGAACACAAGCCCATGCTCAAACTAATCTCTTACAAGAGATGAATTGCTTTAGTGGTGCAACGGTTAAGTGCTTGGATGTTAACTAAAACGTTGGCAGTTCAAACCCACCAGTGGCTCTGTGGGAGAATGACCTGGCGATCTGCTCCCCTAAAGTTTACAGCCTAGACAAACCTATGGGGCAGTTCTACTCTGTCACATGGGGCTGCTATGAGTCAAAATTGACTCAACAGCACCTAAGCAAGCAAACAATAAGTAACCTCCTTCCTTCCTGAGGTTGAGAAGGAAGCCCTTGAAAGACATGGCTGCTCAATATTGGAACAGAATTGGGGTGCAGTTAGGAAGGAAGAATGGGGACTATTGGGTAGACCATCAGTATAAAAAACCAAAAACCAAACCCATTGCCTTTGAGTCCATTCTGACTCATAGCAACCCTATAGGACAGAGTAGAACTGCCCCATAGGGTTTCCAAGAAGTGACTGGTGGATTTGAACTGCCAACCTTTTAGTTAGCAGCTAAGCTCTTAACCACTGTACCTCGAAGGCTGCAGGCCATCAACATAGCCCGCCCCAAATATCACTGGTAAAATGCAATTTTATAGCTATATGATAAAAAATGTTTACACAAAAATCTCACACTAGCTCTTGCCAGAGAGCATGCTGATGGTCTGTGTGAATGAACTTAGAGGCACATGGATTAAATTTCCCCTAAAATATCCATAGGTTTAGATTGTGGGGGGATGTTCTTGGGAAAACATGTTCTGAGTTTTACCAAACCCAAGCTTTAGGGGAAAAGAAATAGCCTCAGACAGTTGACAACCAAACACTTAGTGAGAGTCACTCATCCAGAATTCAATCCTGAGTGTGGGTTTTGAAACCCTTGTGGTAGGGCCAGTGATGAGTCAGGGTCCCTGGCACCTACAGCTTATTGAGCTTGAACTAGCCTGTAACGAAGTCTCAGAAACTTAAAGACCAGGCTTCAAAGGGTTAAGTGGGCTCAAGGTGATTAATTAAGTAATTAATCCATTCATCCTTATCACAAATATTTATTGCTTTCCTAATATGTAGCAGAGCCAGTGGTAGATCAGTGGTAGGATTCTCGCCTTTCATGTGGGAAGACCCAGTTCAATTCCTGGCCAATGTTCCTTACGTGCAGCCAGTACCCATCTGTCAGTGGAGGCTTACATATTGCTAGTTTCAGCAGAACTTCCCCACTAACATGGACTAGGAAGAAAGGCCTGGCAATCTATTTCCAGAAGTCAGCCAGTGAAACCCCCATATATCACAACAGTCCTGTCTGCCAACAAGCAGGGACAGTACACGACAACACAGCGCTGAATTCCATTGTGCATAAAGTCTCCAAGAGTTTGGGGCCGACTTGACAGCAGCTAACAGCAATGATACATAGCAGGCACTGTTTTGTGTGCCAGGGGTTCATAGATAAAAAGTCAGATCCCTTGCCCTTGAGAAGCCAATGTCTCATTTAAAAAAAATGAAAACAAAAAAACAGTAAACTATATGTACTATGCTAATTGTTATAATGAAGTATCTCAAGGTGTTATGGAAGCTGAGAAGCAGCCCCTGCCTGGTGGGCTCAAGCATACTCTTTCTATCTATCCAGTGTTTAAAACTACAGTTCAAACATGAGACTGGATACAACCCCAAATATAGGTTTCCGAGGCATTTTCCCCTTGAATATTTGGAATCACATGTATGTGCAAGGAAATTTAATCCATATGTTTCTGAATCATTCTTACTTAAATCATCATAATTTGTTTTGTAAGAGCTGTTAAGGTCCAAGAAGCCTTTGGGGCTTTTGAATTTGATTTTTTTTGGTCAACAGGAAGTTGATTGAACCAAGAGGGAATGACCTCCAATAGCAGAGATGTCAGTGAAGGCTCAATACTATGACTCCATGAAATTCAAATGGCTGTGAACTTGGTAAATCCTGTAATAAATTCAAACACATTGACTCTGGTGTAATCACATGCCTATTTTGCTGGTTATGGCCCTTCATCAAGAATCTGGCTGTGAGGTGTTTGGATTATACATGCCCTGATTACATCTTCTTTGTGTGCTCAAGTGATGCAACAGTCCAAAGGCCAAGGAGACCAAATGCTAGTCAATCCTGAATCATCAATCAGGTCTTTCAGAGAATTGGAAAACTGGTCTTTCCCTGCTTGTAAATGTTCCCATAATGTCCCCAAACAACTGTTACAAAGTTTTCTTTGGGATTTAACTAAGATTCCTGGGGATTTAAGATACTGGCTGCCAGATTGTTCAAATGCATTAATGTTTATAGTGATTATGATTATGAGAACTAATAATAAATAGTTGTATATACCTGGAATGGAGCCCAAATCCTACTGTTTCACAAGAAAGACTCAGTGTAAAGCCATCGCTCCTTGGAAAGCTGCACACAGGAAAATCTGAGACTGGTCTAGACCCACAGAACTGCTGGTGAATGCCAGATGCTGCCTAATCAAATTGCCCCCAAACCTCTTTCCTGGTAAGAATGCTTTAGAAAATCATAAAATAAAAATGACTCTCTTCTTGGTATCATTTCATTACTTCCAATTTGGATAGGCTGATTGCATGAAAATATTGCATTTCTGATTGCATCAAGCACAGTACAAGTAAAACAAATAGTTACAGTCAAAAAGCTAGCATACATGCTACCGTCAATGACACAATCCATTCCTATGTGCTGTTGTTAACTTCAAAGGCCGAGTTTTAGCCGATCTCATTATGCTTCAGTCTGCTGGTGTATGGTTAGCCCAAGTGCTGAAAGCCTCTTGCTGGCTAATGAAGCCAGGGTCAGAGGTCTGAGCCATCGTGGGCCAGTTAGCTGGCCTGAATGCTCCGGTCCTATCAGGGATGGGGGTCACTGGTCACCAGGAGCCAAGTTATTCCTACTGCTTGGAAAGCAATTCCAGGTATATTTGCTCTAATCATGAACCAGCAGCACTACAGTTACGTGTAAGGTGTAGCATGATTACTGTTTCAATTCCAAAGTTTTTCTGTCACTCCTGAACCTAAGAGCATGTAATGCTTCTTTACTGAAGCAACAACAGAGGTTGCTGATTGCTTTGTTCCCAGCAGGAAAAAAAAAAATTTTTTTTTCACACCTTTTGGTAGCAACCTTAATGCTCAGGTACCATTTAGTGTATCATCTTTCCCTTCATGGTTATGGAAAAGTTTTCATTGTAAAATATATCTTACCAGGGTAGATGATAAGGAGAGCAAAAATAGAAAACTATATTCTTCAAAGTCAACAGAGCGGAAAAATCAAAGTCACCTTAAAGAAACATTTGCTGTGCTTTAAAAAACAAGCAAACAAAAATAGAATAACTGAGAAACTGATGAACTTTTAAAGCTATTCTAATCTCAGAGGTATTGTGTGTCCTTTTTATAGAAGAAAGGGGCAACCTGTACCCCATGCATAATACCAGGGACTATATAAGGCGAATGTTTACAAACTGTACTGGATTGTTTAATCCAAAACGTTTCCCTCCTGCCTCGGGATTGTATGTCTACATGAAGTTTAAAAGGCTTTTAAAGATAAGGAAGGCCAGCAAGCACTCCAGAGCCAACGGGGAAGCTTTTTTTGCTCGTTAACCTGATATGGACTGATCTAGAGATAGCCAATCCACAGCTTGAAAAGTGATGAAAGGAACTCCAGCAGAATGAAAGTGTCGGAGCAACCCCAGAAAAAACCATTGACTTAAGCCAATGGGCGAGCCACAAAGAATAGTGGGGAAAAAAATAGCCCACTTTATAATTTTATACTTTGTCCACCATCAAACAATTTATTGGAGCATTCGATCCTTCCCTGGACATGGAGTCAACGGATCCCAATCAGAGTTTGGACACTTAGTGGATGAGCAACCTGGGACAAGTCTCCCACCATCTCTGCTTTTCTGTTATCTGTATCAGACTCATGCATAGCCTCCCTAAATCACAGGGACAGCCACCTGCTCTAGGGTAGGATTTCTACACCCATCTTTTATCAGACTCACCTCTAAAGTTTATAGAGTTCTTTTTTTGCTTTGCTTTTATTTTATTTTTATCAACTATATTGGGATATAATTGATGTACAACACTTTACCCACATTTACTTGGTACAATTTCTTAAGTTTTGACGTGTATACACTTATGAAATCATCATCACAATTAAGATAATGAATACATTCTTCACTCCAAAACATTTCCCTATACACCTTTGCAGTCCCTCCTCTCACCCCTTCTTACCACCCCTGCCTCGAGATTACCACTGCTGTCAACATATATTAGTTTGCATTTTCTAGAGTTTTATATAAATGTAATCATACACTATATATAATTGTTTCCTCTGACATCTTTTCACTAATCATAATTACTTTGAGTTTCATTCACACTGTTGTGTATATCAGTGATTCCATTCCTTTTTATTGCTGAGTAGTATTCCATTGTATGGATATACCACAATTTATTTTTCCATTCACCTGCTGATGAACATTGAGTTTTTTCCAGTTTGGGGCTATTTCAAATTGAGCTCCTATAAACATTCATGTACAAATTTTTGATAGACACAAACTTTCATTTCTCTTGGATAAATATCTAGGAATGAAATAGCTGGATCATATGGTAGGTGTATGTTTAAGTTTTTAAGAAACTGCCAAACTATTTCCCATCTGACTTTTCCACCAGGAGGATATAAGAGTTCCAGTTGCTCCATATGCTTGCAACTTGGTATGGTCTTTTTGATTTCAGCCATTCTAATAGGTGTGTAAGGTCCCAGGGCGTCACAAATAGTTTGCACTCAGCTACTAACCTAAAGGTTGGTGTTTCAAACTCACCCACTGGTGCCCTGGAAGAAAGGCCTGGCAATCTGCCTTCATAAAGATTATAGCAAAAAGAACCCTATGGAGCAAATCTACTTGGTAACACATGGGGTCATCATGAGTTGGAATAAACTGGATGGCAACAGATTTTTTTAAAAAATAGGTATGTAATGGTATTTCATTCTGGTTTTAATTTGTATTTCCCTAATGAATAATGATGTTGAGCATTTTTCATGTGCTTGCTTGTCATTTTTTTATCTTCTTTGGTGAAATGTCTATTCAAATCTTTCTTTTCCCCCAATAATGAAAAATTCAGCAATCTGCTCTAAGTGTTGGCTTTCATTGAATCAGAAGGTGGGCAACACACAGGGGAAAGGACATCCTGGGAGGATAGATTAGAATAACAACAACAACAACAACAAAATAAGTTATTTCAAGAAGGGAGAGCACCCTAATCCTAGAACAAGATTCGACTTGTATTTTGGGATCTAGCCCTTGCAAAGTATGAGATTTGAAAGATCAAAAAGAGCCTCTTAGAAAGCCGTGTAGTTTTTGTGTGCCATAGAGTCGATTCCGACTCATAGCAAAGGGACCTTATACCAGGCAAAACAACACCTCTCATACCTGTCATGGGACATTACCCTTCCCATGGTTCCTGGAGCATGGCATTCCTCGAGAGAAAGCAATGACTTGGCTAAAGCTAAACAGCAAATAAACGAGCAAATATGCATTGACTAATACTAACTATTGCAAGGCATTGTGATGAGTGCTGTAGTTGCTCTCCTGCCTGAAAAACCCCAGAAGGTCCCCAGAATACTCTCTGATTTAACTTTTTTGTACCACTTGTGCAAGAGTCTTGTTGTTTCTCACTTTTTGCTTCCGAGAGGAAGATGGCCATTCATCTCTTGGGTTTAACATGGGAAAATACAAAAGGAAAAGGGCCTCAGGGTTAATCATCCCGTGGCTCCTCTCCCCTCGTCTTCACTTTGTTCCTGAAAGGAGGGCTGTTGTGGTACTACTTGTAGACCTTGGGGAAAATGTGTTAATTCTAAAGGTAAGTGTATGTGTTTGTGTTTATTTATGCAACTGTGTGTGTGTGTGTTTGTGTATCTGAATATATACAGAAGGTATGAGAATAGCTATGAGTCAGAATAGATTTGATGGCAACAGGTATGAGAATGGCTAATTTATGATAAATTGATCTGAGCTAGCACCCTCTTGGAATAAATCTTGTCTTCTCCCAAGTATGATGACTTAGCCAATTTCTACCAGAACTGGAAAAGGACTAACCTTTTCTGAGCACCTACATAAGCTAACATTTTTCTAGACTCTGTGTTTATATCATTTTATTTGTTATTCACAATGGTTTGAGAGGGAGGTGATATTAATATTCTCACTTTAGAGAGAAAGCCACAGAAACTCTAAGTAATTAAATAACTCAATGAAGCCGACACCATTTAGAAATGGCAGGTCAGAGATTTGAATCTAAGTTTATCTGACTCCAAAGCCCTCTCTTTCAAGTATGGCCTCCCACAGCCTGTTCAGGCCAAATTCTGCAACAATTCATATCACAGGAAATTAAAATTATTTCAGCTTAATAGAATTAAGTTTCTTTTTGAAATGATTTAAACTACTTCTTGACAAATGGGAGTATACTCATTACACAAAAATAAATTATTTATGTTGAAGGATTAAAAGGTGTTCATAAAAATGGATAAATAAAAAGTCAAAGAGCAAAAGACATCCAAAAGAAACTAAACTAAAATCCACCAATTCAATGACAAAGAAATAAAATTATGGTTTCCCAAATGAGCTAGATATCCTAACTTGAGAATTAAATTGATCAATTTTGGGTTAATACTAAGCATTCGCTATCGGCTTGCTGTGAGTCAGCATCAACTCTATGGCAGCCTGTTTGTTTGTTTTTTTGATTAAGCGTTTTAAAAAGTTCCTTGTGTCCAAGTTATCGGGAAAAGATGGTGAACAGGTTTCAGTGGTGCTTCCAGACTAAGACAGACTAGGAGGAAAGACCTGGTGTTCTACTTTTGAAAATCAGCCAATGAAAACTCTATGGATCATAATGGTTCAGCCCACAATTGATCACAGTTCCATGCATGAGGTCACCATGGGTTGGCAGCTAACAACAGTGAGCCAAGGAACCATGATTACTTTCTTGACTCTGCCCCTAATGCTGTATAACTTCATGTCACTTACCATATCTGGGATTCCATTTCCCATCTGTAAAATGTACAACTATATAATCTTTCGAATTCCTTCCAACTTGTACATTTTATATCCAGGGGCTGGCTCTTGTTAGCTTTACTATTCATGATTTATTATTCTATACCCTTGCAGGAGGAAGGACGGATTTTGTACATCTTTCCCCAAGACCAACACCCCCAACCATGTAAGATCTTACTTAAACCCATTGCCGTTGGGTAGATTCCGACTCAGAGCGACCCTGTAGGACAGAATAGAACTGCCCCACAAAGTTTTCAAGGCTGAAATCTTTATGGAAGCAGACTGTCACATCTTTCTCCCGTGGAGTAGCTGGCGGGTTCATACCGCTGACCTTCCAGTTAACAGCTGAGTGCTTTCACCACTGCTCCACCAGGGCTCCCTATCCTCATCAAAAGGTGCCTGGTTTCCCAGGTAGCTCAGCTGACACTTTCAGGGTGTGTGTCTTTGCCTTTTCAGTAACGTCCTTTTGTGTACGTGAAGAAGTCAAAGGCTGCTCGTGTTGAATGCCTAGTCAGTCGTTTGGACTATGATCTGGAAATGGTGGTCAGGGTTTAGACCTTGGCTGGCAAATCTCCATTTAAGAATAGGGTAGCTTGCAGCAGGCCGGTTTCATCTTCCTAGTGGCATCCTTGTTTAGCAATGGCATATTCATTTCCTTGGCACATTGTATTGAAAGAGTTTCATGAACTGGTTTCTGTTCCTCTCCATCTGCCCATTTCAATGATGGTTTTATTAGAAAGGCAATTCTGAGCAGCATTGGCCTGAACAATGACACTTGAAGGGCCACCCCTGATTCAGCGGCAAGCACAATCGCCCACAGCACAGCCTGTCTCCTTCACCTCTATACAGCACGAGGGATGTAAATGTAGATATTAATCTTACTGTCTCCCACAGCACTGGTTTTGTGCTTTACTTGTAAGCCAGATCTGGACAAGTTGGATGGATATGTTTGTCTAACAGAAAATTAGAAGGAATAAAGGTGCATTGGGAATTAAGCAACACGATATTTACATAACAACCATTTATGACCTCGGGACATATAAAACAATGGAGAGAATTCTCGACACAGTGCTGAGGTTTTCACTGCAGGATTCCCAGGACCATTAATGAGAATCGTGTGGCCAAATTCTGTCACATCTGCTGAGAACTTAGCCTGGAGTGTTCTCATTATGCAAACTTCAGGAGCCCACAAACAGTGTATTGATGAGTTGGCATGCTCTTTTCAAGGTGCCATGTACTTGTCCATTTTCTTTCTGTCTAGTCCATTGCAACATGCATTTTTCCTTTTATCTGGCTCAGGTTACTCCTGGGCCACAAGTAGGAAGAGCAAGGGGCAGGAAAGGAAATTGAGTTAATGATGAATATCAGTTTCATCAGATATCCATCGCCACGTGTTTGACGCTATCTTTCATAGGAAGACCCATTTAAATTGGGCCTTACACGGTCTTATGGGTAGTTCCTGGGTGGCACAATCCATTAAGCACTCGACTACTAACCAAAAGTTGGTGGTTCCAACCCACCCAGAGGCACCTCAGAAGAAAAGCCTGGAGATCTATTTCCAAAAGCTCACAGCCTTGAAAACCCTATGAAGCACAATTCTACTCCACACACATGAGGTCACAGTGAGTTGGAATCAGCTTGAGGGCCACTGGTTTAGTTTTTTGGAGTTTGATGGTCTTATGGAGTTAAATTGGTATCATTTTCGAAGTCTGAACTAAATTTTTCATGAGAACATAGCCCATGCCAAAGAGCCCATCATAAAGAGGCGTCAAGGAGAGTCCCAGGGTGTGGCTCTCTGTGTTCAATAAACCACACTGTCTACCTTTGAGTCTTCATTTTCAGCCTAGGGATAAAACACAGAACTGTGCCCTCTTCTGTCAGGGCCCTGAGAGAGCCCATAGGATAGTGAGTATAAAATGGCTTATCTTGGTACCATGTGCTTTGCAAACAAAGAGCACTATTTAGTTCTCGCTCCTGCCCTTGAAGTCTGTATCTCTCATCATTCTGATGCCTCATGTTGCACTTCTCACGTGGGCACACCTCGGTGAGCAACAATGGGGAAAGGCCCCTCTCAATAGCTCACCAAGTTTCAGAGAATTTAATCGGATCGCTAATGCTGGGACCTGGCTCAAACACAAGTAGAAAATTCCCTCTAGGTATCTGAAGAGCTTTTCTTTTCCCCATCAGGTTCACCTCAGTTTCGGAAGTTATAGCCAAGGTTTTTCTTTGGTTTTTGTTTTGATTCTAGCATAAGTGTGGCAATCGTCAGAAGACATGGTATTCAAATGCAAAAATGCTCTGTGATATAGACCTTATTTTATTTGTCCCCACACCCATCATTCCAGGTGAGATTCATGAAACGTGATTTAGGAAATAAAAGGTTCAATTGCTTCTTCCTTCCTCCCTATAAAATTTTCTCAAATTCATGATCTATCTCACAAAGTCAAAAAGAGCAATACATGTAGGAAAGATGCAAGGCCCCAAGAAGGAATAAATGATAGGCCAAAAACCTAAAAGAAAGCCTTTTATACTGCCCAAGGGGTACAGTGAACCCTATGACTCAGCTAGTGAATTGAGTCTTGAGGGCTAAGTGTCAGGTTACCAGAACTGGATCTTCAACTTTCTAGGGAGGTGTTTTCTAAACTCTCAGCTGCTGGTTCACAGCATTAAAGGATAAAACAAACAAAAAGTAGGATCTACTAAATATTTAGTAACAGACGTCCTTATTATTATTATTTTTAATTTATAGATGCTATTTCCACATATTCCTGGTGGGGTAGTGGTTAAGAGTTCAGCTGCTAATTAAAAGTCTGCAATTCAAATCCACCAGGCACTCCTTGGAAACCCTATGGGGCAGTTCCACTTCGTCCTATAGAGTCGCTATGAGGCGGAATCGACTGGACAACAATGGTTTTTTTTTTCCCCTTCGGTTACTTCAAAATATAATTTCATAACCTGTGTTTTACTGCAGTGGGTGAGAGCTGAATATAAACGATGGATTCTTAATTTCAATTGAAGAATATTTGGGTATTCTCATTTTTCTGCTTGGTGACTTGTAACAGAGAATTTAGATCACTTGCCAGCAAGCGGTACCATGCACTTCCAAGAACAAATACCACATGTAGCTGGGATATACTGATCTATGGGAGATTAACTCACGTTCACATCAGCCTCCTAACTGATCAGCCACTTACTGTCTCTCCCTCCTGTTTGATTTTTCGCATTGCGTTTAAGGTCACTTTTCTATAATAAAAGTTCCAATCACTTTTCTGAATAATGATCTGCACTGCTCCTTCTCCATTAACAATCCTGAGTGTGACACACACTAGTCTTCACAGTCGCACCTCCCACAACCACTCTCCCACAAGGCTAGTGTACTAGGGCATGGGCCATCTCGATGCTCCCTGGAAACACCACACCAGGCAAAGACGTGCTCTTCCCTCTGACCAAAATACCCACCCTCAATGTTGCACGTGGAAAACTGACCCCAAGCAGAATGAACCATTCTGTCGTTTCTATTACAGAGTGGTTACTATTTTTAATGTGAATTGTCATTATCTATTTGCTATTCATGGACCATGACTTCATCTGGTATCTCTAGCCTAGCACATAGTAGGAGCTCAAAAAATATTTGTTGAAATAGTAAATGAATGAATGAACATCAAAACTTTGAAATCCTGAACCCTGAGGGCAGAATTAAGCCTTTCTTATGCCTTTAGTCCTTTATCTAGCCTTTAAATAGTCTCCGAAACTATGATTCTTAATGGATTTTAGTATGTGTGGTATAACTCTTTCTGCAACTCTGCCGCAATGGATCACGGCCCTTTTCTGAAGAGAAAGGAAGGAGACGTAGAGATTTCATTTCACTGAGGTTCTTTGTGACTCTGAACATAGATGCTGCTATATTCCTATCATGCTGACTAGTGGGATGGACGCTGGCATAAGTATATAAAAATAATAATAATAATAATTTTTCTCTGCTAGCTTTATAAAAACAAGACCACTGGAACATGGAGTCATCTGATTGTTTGACATGCAGAAAAGCTACATAATTTACTTTTCACTGATTAAATGAACTGATGAGCATTTGTGGCACAAAATTGGTTAAGCGCTGGGCTCCTAACTGAAGGGATAATGGTTCAAACCCATCAAGAGGCATCTCAGAAGACAGGCCTGGTGAACGACTTCCGAAAGGTCCCAGCCTTGAAAATCCTGTGGAGCACAGTTCTACTCTGACATACATGGGATTTCCATGAGTTGGAATCGACTCGAAGGCAAGTAACAACAACAGCGATAACTTACAGAGTGATTAGTGAGTCTATACTAATGCCATCTCTTAAATAGAGAAACTACCCACCAGGACTCAGCAGAGAGCGAGACCTCTAAGAGTCCAAGGGGTTTGATGTGAGGCTGTTGCTAAGCTTCTGCCTGCTGTAGCCTGGTGTTCTGCGCAAGTCACAAACTCAACCACGCTTCTCTTCTTTTTGTTTCTCCTTCAGCAAAATGATGAGAACAACTTGTAGCATATGGAAGCATTTCCACATTGCAAGTTATTCTGAGGAGGAAAAATGTGATTTGCAAATTCTGTCAAATGAAACAGAACTTTCCAAATGCTACTACGATGTTCATACACATCCTTGTGTGTCAGAAGTGTCCTGCAGATGTTAAATGGAAAAAAAAAAATCCTCTGTAGCTACCAATGAGAAGAATGAAAAAGTGCATTAAGCTCTTCCTGGAGTCCTTGCTCCAGACAGACGAGAAGACCTTTTCCGCTGCTGCTTCTGTATCATCAGCCTCATCACAAAGGGTTGCTCAATTATTCTCAAATAACCACATGTTTCAAACAGCTGTATACCAGAAAAAAGAACTGCAGTAACTACATTTGCAGACAAGATGATACTCGAGGATCAGGACGAAACAAGCCAACAACTTCTTGCAAAAGATCCTGCTTCCTTGGGCTTGTCTTTGCCAAGGCTGGCTGGGCATTCTAGCCCGGAGCACTGCCGTGTGGAGGGAAGGAAACTGTATTTCCCTCAGAATGTTTTGAGTGAGTCTCTTTGAATGCTTGAACATGAATGGGTGGTGATTATGGTAAAAGGAAGAACAGAAACAGCATCACTGTAAAGGCCAGATTTATGGTTCGACAGACCATGTCGCAGAAGAACAGAATTACTTTATTTATAAGAATGAGTCTTTAACTCATGTTTTCATAAAAGAATGAAATAAGACAGTGAACCCATTATAGGGTGTATCTGTCTACTGATAAAAGATGGAGATCATAAAAAAATCTGAGTTTGTTTACTGATGAAAGAATAGAATTCAGTCACAGGAGCTAGCAGTAGACGAGAAGCCACATGTCTTAGTAAGGCAATAGAAAGTTCTTGAGGACCTTAAAAGAGGCTTATTTCCCAATAGATCTACAGAAGAAGGAAAAAGTTATCAAAACTAGATGAAATCTACTCCCGTGGTAACATCTATCTCCTTTTTGAAGCAAAAAGGACATAATACAAAGGAAAAAACTAATGAAAACAAAGCTGCCTCTGTCATCTGAACACCAGGTAGCCCTCTTTAAGAGATGTGCTTTACTAATAGCCCTAATAAAACAAAGTGATTATCTTGTCTGTGGGTTCAGTTGTTTTAGACATAAGCTATATTTTAATTTATGAATGAAGAAGAAACTGAAGCAGAAGATTGTATTAATACCTGGCAAGAAATTTACTGTGTGCTGACTAATGCTGGTAAATAGATTCAAAAGCAGGAATGCAAAGAAAGATCTCTGCACTTAGCTGGTGGCAGAGTAAGAAGTACACTTAGAGACTGCATTGGACAAGTTATGGCTCTGTTACAAAATTGAGGCCGACTCCAGGTATGGAATTTAGTGCAGTCTGGGGTTCTCCTGAGCACATAACTACGGCAGCAAAAACACATCAGGTGCTGTACTGGCTTGTCTCGATTAATTCTCACAAGAACCCTATGAGATATGCATGATGTAGGATTTTTGTTTGACAGTTGAGAGCACTGTACCTTGTTGTTGTGAGCTGCCGTTGAGTTGGCTGCCATGGTGACCCATGTATAAAAGAACAAGACGTTGCCCTGGCCAGTGCCATCTTTGTGATCATTGGGTGTGTTTGAGTCCATTGAAGTGGTTATTGTGTCAGTTCGTCTCATTGAGGGTTTCCCTCATATTCACTGGCCTTTCACTTTACCAAACAGTATGTCCTTCTCCAGTGGCTGATCCCTCCCAATGACGTGTCCAAAATAAGGGAGTGGAAGTCTCAGACAGTGTTCTGTGATCCATAGGGTTTTCATTGGCTAATTTTCAGAAGCTGAAACCTGTCCACCATGGGAGATCCTGCTGTTATTTGAAATGCCAGTGTCATAGCTTCCAGCACCACAGCAACACATAAGTGATCACAATGTGATAAACCAAAAGACGGGTGGTGGAACCGCAGTGCAGAGGGATAAAATTCACACAGAGCAGACAGAATTTTCACTCAGGCTGGAATCCAGTCCTCCCTCTACACCAGCATCGCCTGATGCTCAGATCCAGTGCCCTACACCTTAGCAGCCAGCATACCAATCACAGAGCAACTATGAATTCCTCCATTTCTTACCACAGATAAAACAGCTTAGTCTCTGTCTGAAAAATTTTCACACCAAATTAAGAAATAAGCTAATATCTGAAAAAGAACTAATATTGAAGTGAACTTTGACTTTCCAGAAGTTCAGAAAGTTTATACAGATGATGCACCAGAAGCAGCAGGAACTCATACTGATTGCTCAACAAACGAGGCTCATTAGACAAAGTTCTATGTGTCCCAAGCTTTACTCAGTCTGATGGCTTGTTTCCTTTCCTTTATCACCTGCAATTTTTCCTGAAATCTGGTGTGTCCTGTATCTGCTTGACATAGTGGCGAACACTACAACCAGAAAACAAAATAACTTTCCTTGTGTTACTAATAATGGGGATGGTTTACTCTGTTCAGCGTATGTCTGTTTCCCATAAACTTGTTTAGGAGAAATGAGTTCAGCAGCACACATGTCCATTTGTAAAACAATTAAAAACATATAAAAGCAAGTTTAATGAGCACATTTTAAAATAGCTTCTGAACAACAACGAAAAAAAAGCTTTCAGATTTTACGTGCAACAAATGATCATATGAGAGCAAATTTAGTCATGATAAATAAGTGTTGTTTTGCTGAAATAAAGGAGTGAGTTCAAATTTATAAAACCCCACATTTCATCCAAAGTCGCCTACATTTTAAAAATTCTACTCTTTTTTTTTGTAATTTCAAAGTTTCAAAAATTTTTTAAAATCCTTAATTAAGGTCATCTCATGTCTGGCGTATCAATTTACGCGTTATCTCTGACTTGATTTTCCACTTCATTTTCCTTCATTCCAGTCATTACCTTGGTGGAGAATTTTCATTCAAAGGAGTATAAACCATGATATTCTTTTGTTGAGTTTCTGCAGGGATCTTTATTATCTATTAATTCAACTCCCTATTTTAAAGGCCTTATATTTGGACCAGGAGCCCTGGCAGTGCAATGGTTAGGCGCTATGGCTGCTAATCAAAAGGTCTGCAGTTTGAATCCACCAGCTGCTCCTTGGAAACCCCATGGAGCAGTTCTACTCTGTCCTGTAGGGTTGCTATGAGTTGAAATTGACTCGTTTGCAACAGGTTTTTTTTTTTTTTTTTTTTTTTTGGTTTTTTTATCATTGCATCTGCAGCGATCGCAAACTTCTTTTCCAAAATTATTTCAATATACTACCTAACCTCAACTTTTAACTTAAGCCAAGCTACCATCCTCACTGTTGTCTAAATAAAACATGCTTATGGATTTTTTCTGAGATGTTTTTCGGTGATGTGACTTTCTACCAAAAATACATTTTTTTCCTTCTCTCTATGCAAACTCTTGGGAGCCCTGGAGGCACAGTGATTAAGAGTTTGACTGCTAAACAAAAAGTCAGCAGTTTGAATCCACCAGCTGCTCCCTGGAGACACTATGGGGCAGTTCTTCTCTGTCCTGTAGGGTTGCTATGAGTCGAAACTGACCTGATGGCACATGACTACAACAACATGCAAACTCTACTTATTCTGAAACTCCCAAACAAAGTCTGACTCCTCCTGGAAAACATTTCCCAGAGCTCTCATGCGGTGTCATCTCCTCTTTTCCTTAATTCCTGTAGCATTGGAAATCTATACAGGTGGTTTCCAATGGTTAATTAGTACACAAGAAAGGCAAATTTTTACTGACTCAGGTTAACTAACAGTGCTGTCCTTAATCTCAAGGACAATTCTTAGATTTTATCTCACTTCTCCCCACCTCTCTCATCTTCACCTTCACACCAGGATTTCATGGGCAGAAATTTAGATATTTGATGAATCGTTGGTGAAATTTAGGTGGGAAATGATTATATAACATATTTTAATAATTAATATGCTAATTTGTAGTAATCTCATAATTGATTCATGAATAATGGACATATCACCTGAAAGGTCCTTGAAGACTGGGAATTCCTTTGATACTCCCCAAGAAGGACTAGTTGTTTGAATGAGAGCTATGTTGTTGCAAGAGAGAGCTATGTTATCTTTTAAGGCAATTTTTAATGGCTCTTTAGCATGGTAAAGCTTAGCTTTTGACCTTCAGAGTTTAGGATAAATCATCTGTCCATGTTTCTGCTTTTTAAGGGGTGATAGAATAAAGGATGATATATTTGTTTATCAATAAATTCTGTGGGGAACTATTTTAATGAAAATAAGGAAGGAAACCATAAATAACGTCATGAATTGTTTTCAACGCTATTGTCTATTATTTAAGAGCCTTTTGGGCTTTATTTATTCAACATACAACAAATTTTTTTTCTATTTCTAGCTTTTTAAGGAAGTACCATATCGTTTTCTAAAATGATTATACCAGCAGTGCATTGGAGTACCAATCTCCTGACAGCCTCTCCAGTATTTGTTATTTTTTGTTTTTTTGATTTATGCCAGCAATGTCAGGGTGAGATGGTATCCCATTGTGATTTTGATTCCAATTTCTCTAATGGCTAGTAATCGCAAGCATTTCCTCGTGTATCTGTTAGCCATTTCAATGTCTTCTTTGGTGAAGTGTCTGTTCATATCCTGTGCCTATTTTTAAATTGGATTATTTGTCTTTTTGTTGTAGAGGTGTTGGAATATCCTGTAGATTTTAGAGATTAGGCCTTTGTCGGATTTGTCACAGCCAAAAGTTTTTTCCCAGTCTGTAGGCTCTCTTTGTACTCTTTTGGTGAGCATAAAAGTTTAATTTTTAGAAGATCCCAGTTATCTAGCTTATCTTCTGGTGTTTGCGTATTGTTAGTTAAGGTTTATATCCTGTTAATGCTGTGTATTAGGGCCTCTAGCGTTAACCCTATTTTTTCTTCTATTACCTTTTTAGTTTTGGGTTTTATATTCAGGTCTTTGATTCATTGTGAATTTTTTGTGTACGGTGTGAGGTGCCTATTACATCGTTTTGCAGATGGACATCCAGTTTTGCCAGCACCGTTTGTTGAAAAGACTGTCTTTTCCCCATTTGATGGACTTTGGGCCTTTGTTGAAGATCAGGTGGCCATAGGTGGATGGACTTGCATCTAGTTTCTCAATTCTGTTCCTTTGGTCAGTGTGTCTACCATTGTACCAATACCAAGCTGTTTCGACTACTGTAGCTCTATAGTAGGTTGTGAGGTTAGGTAGTAAGAGTCCTCTTGCTTTCTTGCCTTCTTCAATAGTGCTTTACTTATCCAGCCATATAACAAATTTTTATTGAGCACTTACAAATATCATGCAGGTTTCTAGGCACGGAGGGTACAGCAATGAAAAGAAACAGACAAAAACCTCTTAATGGAGTTTGCATTCAAGAGGGGAGAGATGGGGTTCCGGCAAAATGGCGCTCTAGGCAGAAGGACCACGCCGGCCCTCCACAGCAAAGATCCGAAAAACTAAGCCGAACAGAGAATATAACAATCCTGAATCCCTAAAACATCAAATGAAGAGATAAAGAACTCAGCCAAGCACCAAATAGAGTGAGAAAACTGACAGAGAATGGAGAGCGAGGAGAGATTCATGCAGAGGTCCCCTACCAGCTAACGCAGCGTGGATCCACCATCTTGGACTCCTATCAGAGACCAGCAGGCGGGGGTATGAGAGGGCAGACTCTCGGAGTGTCCAGCAGGAGACAAAACAACCGCTCCACACATAATAATCTCCCCGATGCATCCTGCCTACCTGCACCGTGAGCTTGACATCACACCACCAAGCAGCACAGGCATGGCCTAATGAAACCTGCCCTGCACTGATTACCGACCCGCCCTGGTGGCTGCAGTAAGTGCCACAAACAACCTGTCCCAGTAACTCCTCTTCAGCTAGACCTGCCCTGCTGAACCATATCTGAGTGACTGACCCTGCCAGTTGGAGAAGAAGGCGAAAAGTATTGAGCGCACAGAAGAGCAAACAACAAAGACCACACAATCCGCCTGCTCAGACGTAGTTAAATTTTTTTTTAAAAAGGGACAAAACAAACAAATCTACAATCAATAAACGAGAAAAAAAAAACTACTGAATGCTCCAAAAACAGCAGACAATATCAAAACATTTACAAAAACAGGACATGATGGTTCCAGTAGGCATCCAAAATAAAA
>NW_004444050.1:3575077-3578937 GCF_000243295.1 Trichechus manatus latirostris | reverse complement strand
GTTGAGAAGTTAGAGGGTTGACATATTGTGGGGTTGTTAACCAAGGTCATAAAACAATATATGTACTACTGTTTCATGAGAAACTATTTGTTCTGTAAGTCTTCACCTGAAGTACAGTAAAAAAATTAAAAAATAAAAAAAAGACGGGAGAGATACATAATAAATTAGGTAAATAAGTGTCTTAGTTTTATCTAGTACTGCTATAACAGAAATACCAAAAGTGGGTGGCTTTAACAAACAGAAATTAATTTTCTCACAGCTCAAGAGGCTAGAAGTCTGAATTCTGGGTGCACAAGCTCTAGGGGAAGGCTCTCTCTCTCTGTTCTGGGGGAAGGTCTTGTCTTTTTTCAGGTTCTTTTCCTAGGTTCCTTGATGATCATGTGGCAAGTATCTTCTGCTATCCCCGCTTCCTCCTCTGTGCCTAATCAGAAGCTTAGTTTATATCTCAGAGGTGATTGACTTAAGACACACCCTACACTAATACAGCATCATTAACTTAATAAAGAAAACCCTATTCCCAAATGAGATTACAGTCACAAGTATGTTGTTGTTGTTGTTAGGTGCCATCGAGTCAATTCTGACTCATAGTGATCCTATATACAACAGAACAAAACACTGCCCCATCCCGTGCCACCTTCACAATCCTTGTTATATTTGAACCCATTGTTGCAGCCACTGTGTCAGTCCATCTCCTTGAGGGTCTTCCTCTTTTTTACTGACCCTCTACTTAACCAAACATGATGATCTTCTCTGGGGACTGATCCCTCCTGATAACATGTCCAAGTTATGTGAGATTTCTTCTCACCATCCTCACTTCCAAGGAGCATTCTGGCTGTATTTCTCCCAAAACAGAGTTGTTCATTCTTTTGACAGTCCATGGTATATTCAATATTCTTCACCAACAACGTAATTCAAAGGCGTCAATTCTTCTTCAGTCTTCTTTATTCATTGTCCTGCTTTCGCATGTATGGGGATTAGAATTTACAACACATATTTTTGGGAGATATAATTCAATCCATTACAATAACTAAAGTGCATAGCACAGCAGATGGGGGTAAGTGCTATAGAGAAAAAGCAAGGAAAGGGAATGTTGCTGAGGAAGGAAGGATGCAATTAAAAATTGTATGCTTGCTCAGAAAAGACCTTAGTGAGAACATAACATTGAATGAAGGCCCAAAGTTGGTAAGTAAGTAAAGCCAGTTAATCCCTGAGAGAAGAGCTTTTCAGTAGGAGGAAAAGAGGTGCAAAGGCCCTGAAGCAGTGCCTGCTTATTGTGAACATGGACCTGTGTAGCTAGAGTGGAGCCAATGCCAAGGACATTAGCACAAAATGAATACAGTTACACTATAGGGACTGGAGTTTGTAAGGACTTCAGGATTCACCTGAATGAGATGGGGTGCCACTAGCGTGTTTTTAATAGAGGAAAGATTTAATTGCTAAAATTTTATCAACAGCAATCATTCTGGCTACTGTATTTAGAATATTAAAGTCCTCTTTGGGTAAAGCAAGAGGAGACCTATTGTAAGAGACTGAGGATGAATGAAAAGTGAGCAGGAGTGAAGAACTTGGGCTCATACTCTACTCATGCAAATGGGTATTCACCTCTATCCATTCATTGCAAAGAGTTATCGTAAGAATTAGATTGCTTAGAACCCTGGACATTTAAATGATGAGGCAGACTGGACTGGTTTTAGTCTGTTTTTGATTTCTTGCTCTAGGGTTGACTACGGTCAGTTGGGATACGGAGTTTAAATATTGTTTATGTCAGTATGATTGAATCTCTGAAATGTCAGCATTCTACTTTCAGGTAAAAGTTTGGAAATGATTATGCTGAAGATAAAGATTTAAAATTAAAAGGAAGTGATCATTTTACTCCAGCATATGATTGGGAGTATGACCACAAAATAACTGAAGATTTGACATGTCAGTAAATGTTTCCCTTACCAGTGATAGATTAAAAAAGAAGAAGAAGAAATCAACAACAATGAAACATTTTGTTTCAGAGACTACAAGTTAATAATATTAGGCCAAGCATTTCTCTTTTATAAAGGAACCTCTCTTTTAAGAAAAAGCCAATGGGAATACAATGTCACCAGTTCAGAATCTCTAAGAAGAAGACTTTGGCAGAATCAGTGTTAATCCAGGCATTGAAATCCTCTGGAAATACGATATGAGTTACCACCAAGGGCATAAAAGTTATAAAATTTCTTCAAGGGCTTATCAAGTTAAGTATAGGCATTTGAAGACTTTTTATGACTTTAGAGTTGTGGTGCCAGCTAGCTAATTGTTCTAATTTACTCTCTCTTCAGTCTCCATAAAAATGTCCATGAAACCTATGGGGAGATGTAAAGCTGGCCAAGCAGAGGTTCTGAGAAAGTTCATTTATAAGTTTCCTTCATCCACCAGTGATGGATGGCATTGAGAAAATTTCCGAAGCTGCCGCACATTCCCTTTGAAAGGGAAAACATAAGATGGCATGATATGAAGCAGATAGAGGATGCTCATACCCTCTTTCTTGCACACTCCCATCTCACAGATGCAAGCCTGACTCCACTAAGCAGTCTGCAGAAACATTTTCTTTTGTGAGAGAACTACTTGCTGAAGAAGCCAGTGACAATTCTCCCAGACCAATCCATATCCACCAGTACATTTCTCCCATCACCCATTGAGAGATTACAAGCCCCATGAATACAAGATGACAGAATAGGGAAGGGCCTAGGCAATGTCACATTGCTTCATGGAGTGAGATTACTGAGTTTTAGGTGGGAACAGGAAGAACCAGAGAGAAACACCTTAGAAGGTTGTAGTATTTATTTACTTTTTCTAGCAAAGATTCATACATTTCACAGTGGTGGGAAACAATAAATTCCTTTTACCAAAGTGATATGGTCAAACTCTGGAGCAGAGGAATATTGTTATTTTAACAGAGCCACCTGGACCATGACTCCACTACAATGTTTAAGTTGGAGTGGGGGTTGGGATAAAATAGACTCCTGGACCAGAAATAAACATCAAGTTTACCTTTAACTGCCCCACAGTGTCGACTGTTAGGAGGTTGTGGGGAAGAGTCTATAGAGTCAGGAAGGGAAAAGGGAACAAAAGTGTTTATTTTTAAATTAAAAGATAATCCTCATAATAGCATAATTAATAAAAATTGTAACTTCTTTAGTAGAATTACCTACTCTTTAGAAAACAGAATAAAAACAATGCACATGAAAACATATGAGACTGAGCCAAATCTGTTTTCAGAGGCAAATTAATGCCCTTAATGGTATCCTCAATATGAATAAAAGAGTAAAATAAATTAACTGGATATTAAATACAAGATGGTTAGAAAAAAATAGCAAAACTCTTCTAAAGCAAATGGGACATGGAAAATAATGAATAAAAAGAAAAGAAATAATGAAATCGATAATAAAAAAATAGTCCATTGATAAATCTATTAACTAGCTCTTCAAAAAAGAAAAATAATGAGACACATATTGGACAAGTTTTTTTTAGGAGAAAGAAACATAATCATCCATAATAAAGAATAAAAAGAGCATACACTCTAAATATGGACAATATTTTTTTAAATAAAAAAACACAATGTGAAATTTATTACAATAAATTTGAAAACTTTATTGAAAGAATAATTTTATGAGGAAACATATATCATGAAAAAGAATATGACAATACAGAACATCTGAGAGGGCCAATAACCACAGGGAAAAGAAAAAAAAAAAAAGAGTTTTCCAAGAAATTAACTCTAAAAATGATTCCAGGTCCAGCTGGTTTTACAGGGTGTTTTAGGTGGAGAGTTCTCTAGAGAAGCAAAACCAGTGAAGCTTATACATACATAAATACATGTGTATATATAT
>NW_004444050.1:3571869-3574712 GCF_000243295.1 Trichechus manatus latirostris | reverse complement strand
GTGTGTGTGTGTGTGTGTGTGTGTGTGTATATGTTGCTGCTGTTAGGTGCTGCTGAGTTGCTTCTGACTCATAGCGACCCCATGTACAACAGAACAAAACACTGTCTGGTCCTGTGCCATCCTCACAATGATTGTTATACTTGAGCCCATTCTTGTAGCCACTGTATCAATCTATCTCATTGAGGGTCTTTCTCTTTTTCGCTGAGACGTAGTAGTCTCGCCATCTTTGCTTCTAAGGAGCATTCTGGTTGTACTTCTTCCACGACAGATTTGTTTCTTCTTTTGGTAGTGCGAGGTATATTCAGTATACTTCGCCAACACCTTCAAAAGCATCAACTCTTCTGTGGTCTTCCTTATTCATCCAACTTTCGAATGCGTATGAGGCAATGGAAAACACCATGGCTTGGGTCAGAGGCACCTTAGTCTTTGAGGTGACATCTTTGCTTTTCAGCACTTTCAAGATGTCTTTTGCAACAGATTTGCTCAATGCAATGCATCTTTTGATTTCTTAACTGCTACTTCCATGAGAGTGCTTGTGGATCCAAGTAAAATGAAATCCTTGACCACCTCAATCTTTTCTCCGATTACCATGATGTTGCTTATTGGTCCAGTTGTGAGGATTTTTGTTTTCTTTATGTTGACGTGTAATCCATACTGAAGGCTGTGGTCTTTGATCTTCATCAGTAAGTGCTTCAAGTCCTCTTTAATTTCAATACACAAGGTCATGTCATCTGCACAACACAGGTTGTTAATGAGTCTTCTGTCAATCCTGACGCCCCATTCTTCTTCACAGAATCCAGCTTCTCAGATTATTTGCTCAGCATCCAGATTGAATACATATGGTGAAAGAATACAACCCTGAAGCACACCTTTCCTGACTTTAAGTCACACAGTATCCCCTTGTTCTGTTCCAACAACTGCCTCTTGATCTATGTACAGGTTTCTCATGAGAACAATGAAGTGTTCTGGAATTCCCATTCTTCACAACGTTATCCATAGTTTATTATGATCCACACAGTTGAATGCCTCTGCATAGTCAATAAAACACAGGTAAACATCTTTCTGGTATTCTCTGCTTTCAGCCAGGATCCATCCGACATCAGCAATGATATCCCTCATTCTCCATCCTTTTCTGAATCCAGCTTGAATTTCTGGAAGTTCCCTGTCAATATACTGCTTACAGCCTCTTTTGAACGATCTTCAGCAAAATTTTATTTGCTTGTGATTTTAATGATTTTGTTCGATGATTTCTGCATTCGGTTAGATCACCTTTCTCTGGAATAGGGATAAATATGGATCTCTTCCAGTTGGTTGGCCAGGTAGCTGTCTTCCAAATGTCTGACATAGATGAGTGAGCATTTCCAGTGCTGCATCTATTTGTTGAAACATCTCAGTTGATATTCTGTCAATTCCTGGAGCCTTGTTTTTTGCCAATGCCGTCAGTGCAGCTTGGACTTTTTCCTTCAGTACCATTGGTTCTTGATCATATGCTACCTCCTGAAACAACTGAACCTCAACCAATTCTTTTTTGGTATAGTGGCTCAGTGTATTCCTTCTATCTTCTTTTGATGCTTCCTGAGTCATTTAACATTTTCCCAGTAGACTCCTTCACTATTGCAACTTGAGGCTTGAATTTTTTATTCAGCTCTTTCAACTTGTGAAATGGCGACCATGTTCTTCCCTTTTGGTTTTCTATCTCCAGCTCTTTGCACATGTCATTATAATAGTTTACTTTGTCTTCTCAAGCTGCCTTTGAAATATTCTGTTCAGTTCTTTTACTTCATCATTTCTTCCTTTTGCTTTAGCTACTCAATGTTCAAGAGCAAGTTTCAGGGTCTCCTCTGACAACCATTTTGATCTTTTCTTACTTTTCTTTCTTTTTAATGAACTCTTACTTTCTTCATGTATGATGTCCTTAATGTCATTCCACAAATCTCTCTATATATACGTATATAGAGAGATTTTTTCTCAAGGAAATGGCTCAGGTGGTTGTGGAGGCTGGCAAGTCCCTAGTCCGTGGGTCAGGCATCAAGCTGGAGGCTTCTCTTGACTCATGTAGTTGCAGGGGCTGATGAACCCAAGATCAGTATGTCAGATGGCAGGCCACTGGCTCATGGGCTGTGGAGGCTGACAAATTCCAAGACTGGCAAATAAGATGGCAAGCTGCTGGCTCAAGTCCCAAGAACCGGAGGTAAGATGATGACAACAAGCCAGATGTAGGATCCAGAGAATGTAAGCAAGTTTTGCTAGAATGTCCATATATATGTTGGATACAGGCCACACCCTCGAGGATATTATTCTTACAACTGTTTGGCTGATCACATCAGATCATATTGTGAAGGAGGACTATACCATTATATAATTGTCAAATTCATCATTACATAACTTCCAAACTACATCAATACATAAGTGCCAAACTACATCATTACATATCTGCCAAATCACAGAGAATCATGGTTCAGCCAAGTTGACACACAACCTTAATCATCACACAAGGATATTCTTTCAGACTTGCAAGGAAGAGATAATTTCCACACATTTTGACTCTTCCATGAAAAGTCCAAAAGTGTGAGAAAACTTTCCAGTTTTTGGTGAGCATAACTTCTACTAACTTCTGAGAAAACACATATCCCAAAAACAAAAGTAATAGAACAATATCAACATGAATATTGATACAGTCTTAAGAAAATGATAAGAAATGAAGTTTAATAATCAATTAACTAATAATTTAAAAAATTACCTATGACTGAAGAAGCCCCAAATAAGTAAAGCACTACTGAAGAAGAAGAATAAAGTTGGAGGACTCACACTACCTGACTTCAGAACCTACTATACAGCTACAG
>NW_004444050.1:3566069-3569938 GCF_000243295.1 Trichechus manatus latirostris | reverse complement strand
TGTCGTGGGGTTGTTAACCAATGTCATAAAGCAATATGTGTACTACTGTTTAATGAGAAACTATTTGTTCTGTAAACCTTCACCTGAAGTACAATAAAAAAAAAAAAAAAAAAAAAACCTATGACCAAGGGGAGTTTATGCCAGAAAAGCAAGAATGTTAGAGTATTATTTAATCAATTAATAAAATATATCACATCAGTTGGCCAAAGAAGAAAAATTTCATATCACCTCAATATACGCTGAAGAGATCGTCACAATCATACATATGTGAGTATGTTTGTGTGTGTGTGCTGTAAGAGAGATTAAATATCGTGTTAGTAGTACTTGAAGGAAGGTCCCTGGGTGGCTCCCAAACGGTTAAGCGCTTGACTACTAGCCAAAAGGTTGGTGGGTTCAAACCCATCCCAGAGGCAACTTGGAAGACAGGCCTGCTAATCTGCTTCAGAAAGGTCACAGCCTTGAAAACCCTATGGAGCAGCTCTACTCTGCACACATGGGGTCATTATGAGTCAGAATCGACTCTTTGGCAACTAATAACAACAGTGCTTGAATTGACAAATTAGGGAAATAAACTTAAATCAAATACTCTAATAAGGGATATGATTAATCCTCTGAGGAAGTAAAGCAGAGTAAACGTTGTGATGACATTATTGGCCCACAGTGAACAAAGGAGAGGATTTGGCATTTCCCAGAGGTCATAAATGTGCACAGGATCCACCCCACCCCCCGCCCTTCTTTCAAACCGCCTGACCACATGACTGAGCCAGGCAATGGTCTCTGCCTTCTTTTAGAGGCCTGAGCGAATGGCTTGGATAAAACCTAGTGGTTTTGTAACTGTGTTTCACAGCTTCCATATTCCTAGAGGAGCCACATGGCAAGCAGGAGGGGAATTAAAGCAGGAAGGACAGAGAACTTGGGAGGGGAAGTCCAAAGGATTGGCATTCTAGACCCCCCTTCCTCTTCAATAGTGTCTGCTCAGCCTTATCAGTTTTATGTGTCAGGGTCCAATTTAAGATTTCATTGGAAAAATGAGGTCCCAATGCTAATTTCAAGCAAGGAATTTTGAAACCCACTCCTCAATCCACTAAGTCAATGCAAGTATTTTAAAAAAATCATTGAAATATTTGAGAAAGTACAAGCGTTTTTGAAACTATGAGTAGACACATTCTGAGAGACTTGAAACATGCAGAATTATTCTGGTGACTCTTCTTTCAGTTGTTCATAATCTGTGTGTGTTTGTGTGTGTGTGCGTATCTCTTATTCTCTCTCACACACACCAACTCAGTGTGGTTTGTGAAATACCATGCTCTCTCTCAGTGCATTTGCAATAATATTAAGAATTGATGAGTGATTGTCTGGGGTCAAGGGTGGGAGCAGTGATTGACTGTAAACGGGCATAAGGGAATTTTTGGAGCGATGGGACTGTAGTAATGATTGCACAACTGTATAATTTACTAGGATTCTTGAACTGTATACCTAAAATGGGTGAATTTTGTAATGTAGAAATTATACCTGTATATTGCTGGTTAAAAAAAAAAAAATGAACTGATGAAACACATAGCAGTACTTCAACTTTGGTGTGTAACAGTGTATTTTTGCTAACCGTCTGCGTTCTCTATGTGAGGGTGAAAAATTAATTTAACCTCACTCATCTCTTCCTTTTCAGGCCATGTGAAATCTTATTTTATAAAACATGAACAGACACTTTAAAAGTGTGACTATCTTCTTAGAAGCACATTTAATTTGTGATCTTACAGCCTTAATACGGCGTTATGGCCTCAAGTCTTCTCATACAATGCCATATTTGAAATAGGTTAAGAAATCTGATAAAATCAAATCCCAGATTACCAGGTTTCGATTCCACCTTCCTTGGTATCAGGTGTTTCTGGCTGTCTTTCTAAACCCAAATCCCGTTATATGTCCCTTGTTCTTCAATGATTTTTCTACTGCTTAAATACAACAGTAAAATCAAAGTCGTCAATAGCTTTTCTTTGCTTAAATATATAATGTCAACTATTTGAGTCTCCCTTCTATCTACTTCTTAAACTTTTTGTTACAACTGCATTGCATATTTATGTTTTAAGTAAAGTAAATAATTTACGATTTCCTTTCAAGCCCTGCACACTTGAAAGAGAAAGAAACTTGAAATTTTGAAGCTGGAAGTGACAATTGAGATCCACACGCCTGACCTCCCGTGGAATGCAGGAATCCTTCACACACTCAGCTATTCTGATGAATCCTTTTGCTTACGCAGAGTTCCCCACTTCCCAGGGAATCCACGGGCCTACCTTCGTAAAGATCAAGAATGCAGGCAGACCAGAGGGAGTAAAATATTGTTGTTTCGCTATTGTATGAAAGAACTGATTCCTGTCTTTGCCAAATGCAGCGTTTACCAATGGGAAATTGCAATTTTAAAAGCTCTCAAAAGTCAATAAAGGGCAAAGCAGGAAAGGTGTAATGTTATGTAGAGAAATTCTATTCTACTGACGCTAAATTTACCTTCAAATACTTTTCTGGCACATATGAATTAAGGGATAATAGGATTTTTCATTATTTCATCCAAAACTCATGTTCTGTGTGCCCTCCCTGGCCTCAAATGATGAGGACGGGGTGTCTCTACTGTCAAGTGCAAGGAAGAAGTTAGGCTGCAGGTGCAGATTGGGTAGAATAAAGAACACTGGCAGATATGAATTAAATTCCAGTTTTACTCAATTCCTGGATCTCGACTGAGTTATGTAACTTAAATTTTCTGAACCTCAGTTTTCCCATCTGGAAACTGGGAGTAGTAATACCTCCCTGGACTATCGTGGCGATGATTAGTGATGATCCATGGAAAACATCTACCGCAAAGCCTGGTTCACAGGCATCCAATACCTGTTGTTGTAGATAATCATCGCCTGCATGTCTATCCTTCCTGAACTCACAGTTTTAGTGTGCTTTTCTCCTATTTCCAAAACTCTGGTTTTTGTTTCCCTCCGTAATCTGGAAATGCCTGACCTAGGTAGGCGGCATGATTTTCTATGTCTTCCCAAGTTGAAACCTGAGCTCCTGTCAGGCAAAGCTTACCAATCCAAGATGATTCTCTGCCCTCTTTGCTCATACATTGTATAGTACAGCTCCAAAGCACAACTGTGCTGTCCTCCCTCCCACATCTCCATTTCTGGAAACGCTCCTGTCCTTCAAAGCCCTCTTCAGGTGGTTTCACCTGAGCAGTATCTACACATTCTTAGATGACAGGGCCAAGGAGCTCAGAGAGGCAAAATGAGCAGGATTCCAGGGTGGAAGTGGAAACATTCATTCATTAATTCAACACGTATTTGTTCAACCTCTACTATTTGCTAGGCACTGTTCAAGGTAATGGGAATATAGCAGTGAATAAATCAGGCAATTAACTCTGCCACTGTTACGGAGTTACTTTATTTACCTACTCTGTTGTGGCAAGAACAACAAAAGAATGAGATTAAAAAGTAAAATACATAATTTATCCAATGGTTATCATGGTCCATAAGAGAAAAATATAGTTACAAAAGCACATAGAGAACAGAGAGGGTAGCATTACAATTTTAATTGGGAGTCAGAGAAGACCGTATTGAGAAGATAATGTTTGAGTAAAGACTTACAGGGGATATGGGAGGAAGTCATACAGATATCTGAAGAAACAGAGTTTTATGCAGAGAAAATAGCAAGAACAAAATCCCTGAACCAGTACCTGGCAAATTGTAGAGAGATTAAGGTGTCCAGTGTGGCTGGGGCAGAGTGAGAGAGGAGCAGAATGGGAAGGCATGGGGTCAGAGAGATGGAGGCTGGGGCAGAGTGAGAGAGGAGCAGAAGGGGAAGGCATGGGGTCAGAGAGATGGAGGCTGGGGCAG
>NW_004444050.1:3555629-3565969 GCF_000243295.1 Trichechus manatus latirostris | reverse complement strand
GGGAAGGCGTGGGGTCAGAGAGATGGAGGCTGGGGCAGAGTGAGAGAGGAGCAGAAGGGGAAGGCGTGGGGTCAGAGAGATGGAGGCAGGGAGCAGGTGGTTTGCAGCCTTGTAGGCCATTGTCAAGATTTTGGCTTTTACTCTGAGTGACATGAGAGGCCACTGGAGAGTTTTGACTAAAGTAGTGTGGTCTGACAGATATTTAACAAGATCTTTCAGTCAGAGGGATACGGTCTCTGGAATCCAAGATGATCCCCAATGAACCACAACCTCTCAGTACTCACCCCCTTTTATTGTCCCCTCCCACACTGAACCTGGGTTGCTTCTGTAACTGTCTTTTAACTAAATAATTTGGTAGAAGAATAATGCTGTGCTTAAGAAGGTGTGGTAGCTTCTACTTCGGCAATTTTAGGAGATCTGATCCTCCATGTTAGAAGTTCACTACTATGTTGGAGAGATCATGTGAAGAGACCAAAAGGCCCTGAAATTATATGGAGAAAAACAGAAGCCAAAATGTCCCAGCTATGTCCCACTGAACCTAGACAAGCTGATACTGCTGAGGAGCCAGGCACATGAGTGAAGCCATCTTGGAAGTTCCATCCCAGCCTGCATCTGATACAGCCCTATCCCCGCCTACATCTGATGCAGCCCTATCCCATCCTACATCTGATGCAGCCCTATCCCAGCCTACATCGGATGCAGACCCCAAGGGAAACCAGCAAGGAAACCATCTAGCTGAGCCCCAGTCAAACCCAGAGAGTCATGAGAAATAATTAAATGGTTGTTGCCTTAAGCCTCTAGGTTTAGGGGTGACTTGTTGCATAACCCGTTGCCGTCGAGTTGATTCCGACTCATAGCAGCCCTATACAACAGAGCAGAATTATTGCATAGGGTTTCCAAGGAGCAGCTGGTGGATTCAAACTGCCGACCTTTTGTTTAGCAGCTGTAGCTCTTAACCGCTGTGTCATGAGGACACCTTTCAATAGCTCAGCTGGTAGAGCAGAGGACCATAGCTGGCACACATGTGGACTTGTTATATAGCAACTGATAACTGAGATGAGAGCCAGGGCAGAAGCAGGATAACCAGCTGAGAGGCTGCAGCAACACAGTCTGGGTATGGAGGCAGCTTTGGTCTGAGTAGAAGCGGTGAGGTGAAGAGAAGTGGTCAGATTGTCCATGTATTTTGAAGGTAGAAGGTTTTCTGACAGATTGGATGTGAGATGTGAGAGAAAGAAGAGTCAAGAATGACCAGAAGGCACCACCTGATACTGGACTGAAGAGAAGCCATTCCTGAAAGGGAGCCTGGAGGCCTCCAGTCAAGGCCTGGCAGCCCTGAGGTGGCCCCCTGGACAGGGAGGCAGAGGGCTGGCATGGTGCAGGGAGATAATAACAAGAACATCAGAGACCAAAGCAGAAGGTGGGAACCAAATCCCATAGGATTTCTCTGAGCCAAGAAGTCTGGTTCCTGGTCTTTTACAAGGTGCCGGTGACTTCAGACACAGGACTCGTAGGAGCCTTTAAAGCTACTGATCTATCCTGGACACCACCGCACACTCTCACTTTCCCTATCACCACACGGTTTAACACAAGTGTTCATTTATGCCTTTCCTAGAAACCTAATCTCTTTAAGGAAGCGCAGTGGCCTTTGCTTCTTCAAATCGCCACAACACCTACAAGAGTGTTTATATGTAAAAGTGGTTAAATAAGTTCTGTGATTTATATGGCAAGTTCTTTTTACCACAAAATCTTTGTGGATTCCTGGTGATTTTTTCCTTCATAGATACATGGGTGGTTCAAAGATAAAAGACAGTGTTTTTTATGTGTGAAAAACCGCCTTACTAAATGTCCCATTTCCTCAGGAAGCAATGCATTATTTTCTCCATCTGGCATATGCTAAATGGTTGTGAAAATACAGGAAGTTCCTGTGAATTCCCTCAGAAAATCCTGACAGGCTTCGCACTATTTTGGATTATACTGATTTGTATTATGACATTCAAAATAAGATAAAATATAATAATATAAAACAATAAAGTAAAACCTGGTCATGCAATATGAAGGCTTTCTTACCTCTCTGTGGTAGCAAGTAGGAATATTTATATAAACTCAAAGCAAGAGTGAAAACAAAAATGAGGAAAGATCTTGTTTTTGAAATACATGGAGTGAAAATTAGCACAGTCAATTTAAGTTGTTTTCTCAACATTTTAAGAAGATTTGCTAAAATATTTGGCTTGTTTATACCATAGAATTGTGAATATCTGAACTCTAAGGAAACTTTGTGTTATGCTAGTCCAGGGATCTTCTCCTCGCAGACAAAGAAACGCTAGTCCAGAGAGGTTACGGTTTCCCAAAGGTCACGCAGCTGGTTAGAGGCAGAGTAGATGCTACAATCCAATTTCTATAATTCTTAATCCAGTTTTCTTCCTGGAGGGTTCCAGAAATATTTCTAATATAAGTGTTTACACCTTGGTACTTGAATAGTGGCACCCCCCAGCCTATGAGGGAGGAGAAGCTAATGAGGAGGCTGGGTTAAGAGCCTGGCAAAGCAAGTTGGGGAGAAGATGAGAGCGACCCACTGAGGTGGGAGATACAACAATGATGGGGTAGGGAGAGAAGTCAGAAAGTCCTATTCCTAAAGCATCTCACCTCCCAGGCTTAGCTGACCCCAAGTCCCTCCAACCATACCTGGCATTTCACTAGGGAGGGTATTGGTTAAGTATATAAGCTGCATTGATTCCTCTCCTGGATCCACCGATTAAAGCTGTGTGACCTTGAGTAAGTTACATTACCTCTCTGTTCTTCCATCTCCTCACCTGTAAAATGTGAATGATAATAACACTTCAGAGGGCTGTTGTGACAATTAAGATATTTCTAAGAGCTCACGACAGAGCCCAGCACATAGTAAACACTGAGTAACTATCTGTTCAATAAAGGCACAAAAGAATTAGACCTATTTCATGATAACCTTGTCCATCTTCCTTGAAATTTTCCTGTCAATTTAGGGCACTTCATAAAACAGTTCTTATCCTGTGACCTTTTTCTTGGCCAGCCCCACTCTACCATCACCCTGTGCTAAAGCGGAGGATCAAAACAATCAGGGTAGGATGTCCAGAACTGCAGATAGTGGTCCTGCAGCTGTCACTGCGATCACCACGGTCCCTGCGGTCCTCGTCTCAGAGGAAGGTTCAGAAGTTGGTTCAAATGGAGTCACTTCTTGCATGGCAGAGAGTCCAATGGCTTCCAGGTCAGAAGGCACTGCCAAGTGGACAACCCTTGCAGAGCACAGAGTCCTCTAAGGGAGTGGTTCCAGCCATCCATTAGCACGCTTTCCCTGCACCTCAGACCTTCGTGCATTGCTCTTGCTCAGTAATGGATGAAAACGTCCACGGTCCTCTAATAAGAGGAAATCTGTGGGAGGTTTGTTTGTTTGTTTGCTTGCTTGCTTGCTTGCTTGCTTGCTTGTTTTAAACTCAGTTCCTTGGCTTCTGTAGTTACTTGATCCTTTCTGCTGGATCTCTAGGTAGCATCAGAAATAGCATAAGAATTTGATTATATTTTTCTACTGGCTCCTTCTAGTAATACAAAATGAAGACATCTTATATTCCGATGGATCTGTATAAATATATGTATATAAAGGAAACAGTTGTTGTTGAGTCAGTCCCAGCTCATAGTGACCTCATGTGTATCAGAGTAGAAGTGTGCTCCACAGGATTTTCAATGACTTATTTTTTGCCAGGCCTTTCTTCCAAAGTGCCTCTGGGTGGATTTGAACATCCAGCCTTTTGGTTAGTAGCTGAGTATGTTAATAGTTTGTATCACCCAGAGACTCCCATCTAGGTGTAGATGTCACATATTGATGAAATCGATGAAAAATCTTAAGAATTCCTTTATTACTTCGTTATATATATGCATCAATGTTTAAAAAGAAAAGGAGACTCTGTATGTACATCCACCACATGTCTGTCAGTCTGTCATACTGTGGTGGCTTGTGTGTTGCTGTGATACTGGAAGCTATGTCACCAGTATTTCAAATACCAGTAGGGTCACCCATGGTGGGCAGGTTTCATCAGTGCTTCCAGACTAAGATGTTCATCTGTTTCAGGAGGTAACATATGATCAAGAACTCATGGTACTGAAGGAAGAAGTATAAGCTGCACTGAAGTCATTAGCAAAAAACAAGGCTCCAGGAATTGATGGAATATCAATTGAGATGTTTCAAAAAATGGATGCACCACCGGAGGTGATCACTTGTCTATGCCAAGAAATTTGGAAAACAGTTACCTGGCCAACCATCTGGGAAAGATCCATATTTGTACCCATTCCAAAGAAAGATGATCCAACAGCATGCAGAAATTATCAAACAATATAATTAATATCACACACAAGTAAAATTTTGCTGAAGATCATTCAAAAGTGGTTGCAGTTGTACATCGACAAGGAACTGCCAGAGTTCAAGCTGGATTCAGAAAAGGACATAGGATGAGGGATATCATTGCTGATGTCAGATGGATCTTGGCTGAAAGCAGAGACTACCAGAAAGATGTTTACCTGTGTTTTATTGACTATGCAAAGGCATTCCACTGTGTGGACCATAACAAATTATGGATAACACTGTTAAACATGGGAATTCCAGAACACTTAATTGTTCTCATGAGGAACCTGTACATAGAGGCAGTAGTTTGAACAGAGCAAGGGGATACTGCATCGTTTAAAGTCAGGAAAAGAGTGTGTCAGGGTTGTACCCTTTCACCATACTTATTCAAACTCTATGCTGAACAAATAATCTGAGACACTGGACTACATGAAGAAGAACGGGGCATCAAGATTGGAGGAAGACTCATTAACAAACTGCCTTATGCAGATGACACAATCTCGCTTGCTGAAAGTGAAGAGGACTTGAAGCACTTACTGATGAAGATCAAAGATTACAGCCTTCAGTATGGAATGCACCTCAACATAAAGAAAACAAAAATCCTCACAACTGGACCAATAAGCAACATCATGATAAATGGAGAAAAGACTGAAGTTGTCAAAGATTTCATTTTACTTGGATCCACAATCAACACCCATGGAAGCAGCAGTCAAGAAATCAAACGACACATTGCATTGGGCAAAAGATCTCTTTAAAGTGTTGAAAAGCAAAGATGTCACTTTAAAGTGTTGAAAAGCAAAGATATGCACCTGATCCAAGCCATGATATTTTCAGTCACCTCATATGCATATGAAAGCCGGACAATGAGTAAAGAAGACCAAAGAAGAATTGATGCCTTTGAAGTATGGTGTTGGCAAAGAATATTGACTGTACCATGGACTGCCAGAAGAACAAACTAATCTGTCTTACAAGAAGTACAGCCAGAATGCTCCTTAGAAGCAAGGATGACTAGACTTCGTCTCACATACTTTGGACATGTTATCAGGATGAACCAGTTAGTGGAGAAGGACATCTTGCTTAGTAAAGAAGAGGGTGAGTGAAAAAGGAGACCCTCAACAAGATGGATTGACACAGTGGCTGCAACAATGGGCTCAAGCATAACAATGATTGCGACAATGGTGCAGGACCAGGCAATGTCTCATTCTGTTGTACATCGGGTCACTATGAGCTGGAACCAACCTGTCAGCAGCTACCAATAACAACAACATATGTGTATAGATACATAGATGTACCCTTGAGAATAAAAGTCTTATTAATTCATGAATTAAGTTAATAGATTAATATTCACTGAATACCTTCAATGAGTCAAATATTGTGTAATTTCACTGGCTTAAATTTGTTATGCTGAAATAGGGTCTCAGGGCAGATATCTAAGCCAGATTTGGAAGTGGAATGCCTTCAAGGTCCAGAGAAATAATGTCAATGAGTAAGTCATGGCAGATAAAGACAAAATGTAAACAACTGGAATAGAGGGGCCTATGGCAGAGTGGCAAGTTATACTCCAGCTAATTCAAATATAATTGAAAAACATTCAAACATAATTAAAAAAAATAAAGAAACATCATCCATGCCTAAGAAATTGTGTTGGGATGGTCACAATTCAATCGGGGAGCCGGCTTGAGTTCTCTAAGTCATGACCATATAGGTCTATCCTTGGCATACTTGGAAGACTAGGTTAAGACTAAGGATTATTCTGCAATAGTGACCTACAAGCCAGCCTCATGGAAAAGACTCATTTGCTTCTCCCCAGAACCTATAGTAAGAGGCCACAGGGGATATAGCCATCTCTTAATTTCCCCAATAGCATTCCTAAAATGGAAGGATCTCTACCTAGAAGAAAGAGAGGATCAATGGTAGAGTATAGGAGGAGAGAAATAATTAGATGCTGTGGGACACTATGTACTTTGATTACCTTGCAGCCCTGCCCTGTAAAAAGAACAAGTCTCTGTAAGAGATGGAGATGCGGGTGGGGACAGAAGGCTGTACCTTTTGTTGTTAGTACTACAGTACATGGCAGAAGGTGAGGTTCAACCCCACTTTAGGGTTGTAACGTTTGTAGCAGAGCAAATGGCAGCTGGGCCAACAACATAGAATAAACGGAGTTAGTTCATTATTCAGTGTCCTGAGACCCCAGACACCAAAGGAATAGAAGCAGTAGATCTCGATAGGAGACAAAAACGGTCTGAAGGGTCATATACTTGTCTAGGTAAAGAAAATGGGGGATACCAAGGGTGGAAAAAATTATTCTTATTAGTTGCCAGCAAGTCGATTCCAAATCATGATCACCTCATGTGTACAGAGTAGAACTGCTCCAAGAGTTTTCAAGGCTGATTTTTCAGAAGCAGATTGCTAGGCCTGCCTTATGAGGCACCTCTGAGTGGGTTCGAACCACCAACCTTTCAGCTAGTAGTGGAGTGCTTAACTGTTTGTGCCACCCAGGGACTCCCAATGGAAAAAATAGACCAGCATATTCTGGATATTCATCAAGGTGTGTAGGAAATCCCATGGAGCCCCTTGACTCACAAGAGAGGGATCTCAAGAGGCATTGGGCTAAGGGGATTCAACTGGAGAGACTAAAGAGCAGCCCGTCTGGCCCCAACACAGTTTCACAAAGTGAGCAGTATTGGTGTTAATTTTAAAATATTCCAACCTGTCCTATAAAAAAAAAAAAAGCCTAGGCATATTTTTGAGCAGCATTTTCCCATGGCTGCGACTCAAGCAGCCTGAGAAATTATGTAGAAGCCAACAACACAAAGGAGAATTTTCAGGGGAGCCTCTGGGTGTCCCAGCTATAGCACACGCTTCGTAGTTTCAATATGACATTTCTATAAATGTAAGTAGGCATGAAATCAGATATTTCTAGCCATGAAATTTGTTGATTTATGATTTCCGTAGGGTCCCCCCTTCAGACAAGAACATGCCTAAGAACATCAGAACGTGGCCTGAAGGCTCTTCTGCCTGCCCTTGTAAAGAACCAGATAATTGGTTATTTCTCTCAGTGAGGCACAACTGGTTTGGATTTAACCGAAGATTGGGAATGGGTTTTGTCATTTGAAGGATGGCTGGCTCTTTTTGGCAATTCCCTCTTCCTCCAATGAGCAAGTGTCTCTCTTGGTTGCAATTTCTTTGGTAAACCTTCAGGCACACCTGACTGTTGGTCTCTCATGTGCCATGTACCTCCAAAGGAGACCCAAACTGATCGCTGCCCCTGCATCTGACAGATCATCAAAAGTCATGGTGTGTTTAAAAGCAAAAGCTTGCCATGATACTTTTAGAAGGGGGGGGGGTGACATGATTCAACAGGATGCATTGCCCAGAGACTTGGTGTCCTTCCCCGCACTCAACCACCTTTACGTGAATGAAAAGAAAAAGAAACTCAGTGAAAACTTGATCAAATCAATAAATTGGTTTTTAAAGACAAGAGAAACATACAAATGCCACAAGACTCCAAACTCCCATTCTAGATCATTCCCAAAAGCATATTAAATAAATTTGCATCATGCTGAAAAACTGGGCTTTCCATTTCTGTCCATTTGCTAGATCATCCTCAAGAGCCTTTCAATTTTTAGAACCTGATTTTATGACTTTTAATTTTGGGCTGCATCCTTGGAAATACAAAAAAAGAAAAAGAAAACTAAGATTTCAAATTTTTAGCCTTTCTGTTTTATGGGCAGTTGAACCCACCAAGGTGCTAAGAGAGATGGAGAGGGAGGCAGAACACTAAAGAGGTTACTCTAAATAGTTAATGTAAGGTGAACATCTTCTCTCCAACCCATAGCTTCTACTTTGTCCTCATGCACCAGATTTCACCCTTTACTGCTTTGGAATTTTATGTTCCTGCCTGTTAGTTTCCCCAACTATTACTTTTCTTGCTTCTGGGCTTTTGCATGTGCTTTCCCTTTACCTGAAACTGTCTTCCCACCTCCACCCTGCTGTCTAGCTAACATCTGCTCATCTTCCATAGATTGCTCCAATATCAACATTTTCCAGGAAGTATATTCAGAGCACTTCCACCTGAGATACTTGCCCATTCTGTGTGAACCTCAAACCCTTTACACTAATCCCCAAGGATGTCAGTTTTCATTAGTATTATAATATTCTGTTGACGTATGCAACTCTTCATTAAGCTGTGAGTGTCTAGAGGGCAGTGACTGTATCATGCTCTCTGTGGCAGTTCCTACTCAGCTAAGTCTCTGGCATTGCTGTTCTTATTGTAAGTTGCCATCAAGTTGGCTCTAACTCATGGTGAACCCCAACATGAAGTGTTGCCCTATTCTGTGCCATCTTCATTATCATTGGTATGTTCCAATCCATTGTTGTGTTCACTGTGTATTTTCAGTGCCTTCTAACCTAGAGGGCTAATCTTATAGCACTATTTTGGACTATATTCTGCTGTGCTCTGTAAGGTTTCCATTGACTAATTTTCAGAAGTAGGTTGCCAGGCCTTTTTTCCTAGTCTATCTTAGTCTGAAAACTCCACTAAAACCTGTTCATCGTGGGTAACCCTACTGGTATTTGAAACGCCGATGACATACTTTCCAAAAAGCCACCACAGTATGACGCAGTGATAGGCACTTGGTGGTCCGACATTATAAGAGGGTAGTATTTTTTTGGTGAATGAATAAATGAACAAGCAAGTGAGGCAATTAACTGACCCCTTTGCAACTACATAGGATGAGCTTATAAGCTTGTTCCATCCTAAATATCTAAAGATGAGTCTATGCTTATACATTTTTAAAGATGTGTAGTTCATTCCTCTCTCAGCTCCATTAGGAGTACAGAAATATGCTAATGTGAGAAGGATGCTTAAGGTCATCCTGTCTGATGAGAGATATTCATCTAGGTTGGAGAGAAAATGTCCTATTTTGGGCAGTGTCTCAGCAATAGGTGGGACTCAGAAGTAAGAGATACAGGAGTGATAGTCTAAGAAGTTGGGCAGGAATGTACTCACTCTGAAATTCCCCTGCAGGATTCTTTTTTTTTTGTTGTTCCCATACAAAAATTTATACATACATTGTTATGTGACTCTAATTCCTCTTCCCATACTGTGACAGCACACTCGCACTTTCCACCCCTGATTCCCCATGTCCATTCAACCAGCTCCTAACCCTCTCTGCCCTCCCATCTCACCTCTGGACAGAAGCTGCCCGTTTAGTCTCTTGTATCTGCTTGAGCGAAGAGGCACACTCCTCACGAGTATCACTTTCTGTCCCATAGTCTAGTCCAATCCCTGTCTGAAGAGTTGGCCTCTGAAATTGTTTTAGTTCTGGGCTGATAGAGAATCCAGGGGCCATGCTTTCTGGGGTTCCTCCAGTCTCAGTCAGACCATTAAGTCTGGTCTTCTTACTAGAATTTTAGTTCTGCACCCAACTTTTCTCCTGCTTCATGCTGCATAATCAAGTCTCTGGTTTATGTGGCCCTTTCTGTCTCTTGGGCTAATACTTTCCTTGCATCTTTGGTGTTCTTCATCCTCCTTTACTCCAGGTGGTTGGGACCTATTGATGCATCTTAGATGGCCACTTGCAAGCTTTTAAGACCCCAGACGCCATCCACCAAAGTAGGATGCAGAACATTTTCTTAATAAGCTTTGTTATGCCAATTGACCTAGATGTCCCCTGAAACCATGGTCCCCAGACCCATACCCCTGCTACTCTGTCCCTCAAAGTGTTTGATTGTATTCAGGAAACTTCTTAGCTTTGGTTTAGTACAGTTTGTGCTGACTTCCCCATAGTGTGTGCTGTCCTTCCCTTCACCTAAGATAACTCTTATCTACTGTCTAGTTAGTAAATAACCTTCCCCCTCCCTCCCAACCCTTGTAACTATCAAAGAGTGTTTTCTTCTGTGTTTAAACCTTTTCTTGAGTTCTTATAATAGTGGTCTTATACAATATTTGTCCTTCTGTGACTGACTA